>NC_041026.1:4378020-4430550 GCF_900634625.1 Parambassis ranga | reverse complement strand
ATAAGGTTGATGCAGCCTCTAGAAAGCAGCTCCCTGTCATCAGACCTCAGTGAAAAAAACAGCAGCAGCTTGGAGGAGGTGATCTTACCTTCCACAGGCGTGGAGGAGACAGCCAGCAGAGAGGCCATGAAAACAGACGATAACACAAACTTCTCCATGTTCACTCTCCATTCACACTTTAACTGTGTGTGTGTGTGTGAGCAGGCAAGCAAATTTATACCCCCCCCCCCCAACCATGGTGACTCACATCCTGGCCCACACTGCATCAGGAGAGCTTTCAGACCTGCTATTGGCCAAACATAAAGTAAAGTCCATGTCACTTCCTTATGAAGATTCTCACTGATTGTAAAAGTGTTTATTTCTATTTTTTATTTTCAAATTTACACAAGTCCAAGAAAACATTATAAAAAACACTCAGTTTTTCTGCCATCTATTAACAAAGTAAAGTTATTTCACTGATGTTTTAGACTTTTATGACCTTGGATACACCGGCTTAAAGAAGCAGGAAGCAGTCCAGGGGAATACCAGTCACTCCACTTATGCCCCACACACACACACACACACACCTCCTTCACCCTGAAACAGAACCTGTGTCGTCTTTCATCTAACTGTCCACTAGGTGGAGCAACAGACTCACATTTTTCCCAGAACCGGCCCATGCCTCCTCTTTATCAAGTCAGATAAAAACAACAGCATATAACTTTTTAACTGTTCCATGCTGTATTTAGCAGCAACATGTTGAAGTGATGGTTTCCTTTCTGTCTTTCTCACATTGTCTAGGAGGACTGTGGCCCATTTTTCTTCCAATCATTGCTTTGGTTTCAGATTTTTTGGATAATTGTTTTAGTTACAGATAAGAATAAGGAAGCAGAGTTAAGAAATGAGCATTCTGAGCTCACACTGTGTAAAAAGTTCACCGTGATGCCCCTGCTGGATAGTGTTTGGTCACCTTAGCAAAGAGAACAGCTGAGCTGGATGTGAGAGGTTTGAATGTGCATGTATATAATGTACTAATGTTGTACATCTGCCTGTGTGTATTGGAAAGAACAAACTTGTGACCTTAAGGGAGATGTCCTGTGGTTTCATGTCTCATGAATAAAATCACAACAGCATCTGTTTCATCCGGTTTCAGCTGTTTTTAGCTTTTCTGAGAAAGGGCGTTACTCTGAAAACACCTAATAATATTTAACGTTTGGTTGATGTTTCAGGCCGACACCTTACAGCTAACACTGATTACTGATGGACACAACACATCCGGAAAGCTGTTTTTCTGAGTCTGAACAACGTGAGTCCGGATATATCTGGGTTGATTTCAAACCACCTCTTGGAGCCGGATCTAGCCGGATTGGCTCAAATCTGGCTCAGGTCTGAACGCAAATGCGGCTAGCGACGTCATACTTCCGGGTTCACGGGGACAGTGTCCGGGCTGCGTACAAAAGCTGTGTGTAAACATCCATTGAACTGCTAAAGACTCCAACCTGTCACCAATCCTGCAGAGCGGTGAGCCTTTATTCTGTTGTTCTGTGTGTGTTATTCATATTTGTATCAATAATGTTAGTGAAATTACACACAATTATTACGCTGTTTAAAACATGGACAATCAAATTTGTTTTAGGATGTGATCTGTGTGCAATAAGTGATGCAGTTGTCAGAGTGCATAGTTATGTTAGTTATGTTAACTTCATTGTAGAATTGTTTTGTTTGCTTAAACACATCCACACTGTAATAACAGAGGGAAAACGTTATACTGTTACAGAACGTTTAGTTTGTTTTCTCACGATTTCTTCACTTCTAAACACTGCTGTTAAGGGTGCGTTCAGTTTGCTCGATGCATCTGGTTTCTGTGTTTTTCCTGAAGATGAATAATGCAGGAAAAGAAGTCTGATTACATGCAAATTGTAACTAAGTCATATTTAGTCCCATGATCTGTATAGTACGTCAACAATAGGTTCCCAGTCAGTAAGTAACTTGGGTGTGTATTCTCTCCTAGGGCTGGACCATGGCCTCAGTGAAGGTGCAGGGCCTCCTCCTCCTCCTCCTCTCTGCTGTCCTGCTTCTGTCCATCAGTCCCACTGGATCTGAAGTGGATTCAGTGATGGACTGTTCAAAGTTTTTCCTTCAGCAAACTCCACCACATATCCCAGGAGTCTTAGAGAACGGGAACTTTCAGAACCAGAACCGATACAAAGTCAACAGAACCTTTGTGATGGTTTAAGACACTAATAAGAAGATTCCAGTGTTTTCTGCCTCCAGGTACACAGGATGTGATGGAGGAAGACCCAAGAAGGAACCCTGGAAGATTGAACCACAGTGTGTTTGTTTTACACATAAATGCTGCATCCACCTCTCAGTTTTATCCAGCAACTGTTTATTAAAATATCCAGTTATCAGTTATTTGGAATACATTTGTAAACATTTCATACAATTGACTGAAAAATATCCCTTCCCCACCCATCTGTCCCTGTCAGTACCACATCTGGTCCGTCTGAAAGACTGTGTGGGAATCCAGGGCAGTGCGTTACAGTGGTTTAGGTCATACCTGACAGGGAGAAGGTTTAATGTCCGAGTGGGGTGTGCTGAGTCCTCTGCTGCCCCTCTCACCTGTGGAGTGGCCCAAGGCTGACATGCTCCAGCTCTACTGCTGCCGCTCTCTCAGGTCAGCTGACCAGTCTCTCTTGGTTGTCCCCAAAACACAGAGAAAACTCAGGGGGGACCGTTCCTTCTCTGTCGCGGGTCCTAAACTGTGGACCGAACTGCCTCTGCACCTTAGTCAGATGGATTCTTTTATGGTTTTTAAGTCATCACTTAAATCACATCTTTTTACTTCGGCTTTCAACTCAGTTTGAGTTGTTGACTTTTTATTGTTCTTACTCCTGACTGGTGTTTTTATTGTACTGTTTTATATTCCTGTGTTTCATCAAATTGATGTTTATTCTATTAGTGATCTTATCTACTCTTGTTAGGCTGTGTACAGCACTTTGGCTGACCTTGTTGTTTTAAAGTGCTCTATAACTAAAGTTGGATCGGAAGCTAAAGACTCCAACTTGTTACCAAACCTGCAGGAGGATGAGTCATGGGATGAGTCATGATGCCGGTGCTCTGGCTCAGTGAGCTAACTAGTTAGCTGCTGTCTGTAACACAGGTCCATCCATTAATGTCTGATGAACATGAATCATAACATGTAGCTCTCAGCGTAAGTTCAGTCATGAAGACTCTATTCCACATCATTCACCTCTTATCTCTATCCCCTTCCCTCTTCACCATCCTAGCACTCTCCTTCACTGCACTGCACTCTGTCTAGTGACCTCCCACATAGTCAGGTGTTTAATAGATGGCACCTCCCTCACCAATCAGCTGTCGATCTGTCCCTCTCCTGCCCAATCATAACGTAGCAAGAGATTTAAAAGTCTCTGTCTCTTCTCCAGCTGTCTCCCAATCGAATCCGGCAACCCTCCTCCACCCCAAGCACCTCCCATCCTCGCAGTTCAAGGTCTCCCCTCTCTGCTCTCCTGCTTCTACACCACCATCAGGTCTAGACCCGGGGGGTCTTCGGATCAGCGGCCTCTCCGCTCGAGCTTTCCCCCCTTTCAGACGTGGTCCTCACGACGGGGTCTAGGAAGCCAATGCACATTCACAATTATTGTATTAATAAATTCTTTCTCATTCAGTTCGCTGAGTCTCTCATGATTGAAATGAATCTACAGCAGGAACACTGACAGTAAACATGCTGAATGCCTGTTTGTTATCAGCAGCCTCTCTGTTCACTTGATGCCCACAGCCTGCCTCATGACACACAGACCTGTCCATAGCTGCTTCTGGACTGAACATGGACATTAACTACACATGGTCCATTTTCATTTCAGATGATTTGATTATTTTAACCTGTTCAGATCCTTTGCAATGGAAATCAATCATATAGGAGTTTTGATAGATATCTGCCACTCTCAAAGGTGGTTCTAAACTATTCATTAAATGTACATGTAGATAATGTACTAAATTTGTACACTTGTTTTTATATTTATTGAAATGAACAAAAACAACATGTGACTTTATCTGAGATGTCTCATAGTTTCATTTCCCAAAGTCAGCTTTCGTTTGTATGTGATTTAAGTCAGTCTGTATCATATAATGTTATTCTGGTTCAAATGCATTTTAATTAGAATAAGTTTATATGTATGTATATGTGTAGTCTCTTACATTAGACTCAGAGAGTATTATCATATTTTCATAGTGTCAAAGCCAGAAGCTTCAGATGATGCCGATTGTTGTCTTATATATAATATAATATTAGGAAGTATGTCTTCTTAAGATCTTAAGATACTTATTCTTTTTCACTTTAACAACATAAAAACACACCTGCTGTTGCCTGCATCCATTTTACTTGATGCAGCGTTTGGGTTTCTTGGTCTACCGGACTGTAGCTGATATTGTTCCCACTGTGTCTGTCACACTGTGTAGTGCATCAACAACAGTTTCACAATTCATCAAAAAGTAACATGTCACTTTATCAGAGATGGCAGCTTGTATTTCATCCGGTTTCTTCGGCTGACGGTTCCTTCGTGTGGCTTTTCTGACAGATGGTAGTTATGTTTAACATGTACTTTTTGCCTCTCATGGTGCTGTTTCACGGTGGTTTCCTGACCAAAACCTGTGAATGTCTGTTTCCATGACTCAGCAGTGATGTGGTAAAGATCCCTTTACAGCAAACGTTGATTTCTGATGGACACAAACACTGCAGGTGTCACTCAGTCACCTTATTCTCCTGAAACACTCAAAGGTCTGACAGCAACAGTCACATTTATTCCTAATGAATATTCTAGACTCTAGATTATAAATTACCAAGAATTTCCAGAACACTTATGTTTCTGAGAAATGGTTAAGTGTGAAGTGTCACAGCATCATTGACACTTCAAAAAATAGACCCTTCACTTCTCATGAACCGACCTCACTCAGAACTTCCTCATTAGGTTCAGCTTATATTAGAGGACGACCCTCTCAGCTGAGTCTTGTCCTCGCTGCTGTGTGAAGCTAAAGACTCGACTTGTTACCAAACCTGCAGAACGGTGAGAAGTTTGTTCATATTCCATAATTCATGTTGTTGTGCAGAGTTCATCGTTTAAAGTTCTGCTTTATATTTTTGATGTCATTCTGGTTGTTTAAAAATATATATATAATAATATAATAAAATGCATTTTTCTACAGATTATAGATTAAATTAAATAATTATTAGGTGTTATTTCTACTCTTTATCGTTTTCTAGCTTTATTTGTACAGCACAGTTTATACAGTGGACATTTCAAAGCGCTTCACAGTAAAAATAAATCATTAAAAAGACATAGTAATGCAGAGGTTTACAATAAAAAACAAAAATGTAATATTCATCATTAAGTGTGAGTGCAGATAAAAGAGTTTAAAACCATCACAGAGCCTCATGACGTCATGTGGGAGAATACTCCAGGTCTTTGCTGCATGTAACTGAAATGCTGCTTCACCCTGTTTGGTTCTAACTCTTGGAGAGAGATGACCTTAAAACTGGAGAAATGTGGTTAAACCTCCTGGTTTGGGTCAGGACCTGAGCAGCTGCCCGGTGAGCAAAACCATTACAGCAATCTAACCTGCTGGAAACGAGTGTAGGCCTTGTGTTATCATCATTTCTCTGACCTTTCTTTAGGTGATAGTGGCTGATGATGTTATGAATATAGTCATAATCTGAGTTCATGATGACACCAGGATATCTTATTTAACTCTTAGTCAGAGAGAGGGGGTAAGGTAGGAGCTCTCTCTCATGCTTAAAAACACAAGTCTGTTGAGCTGAGGAGGAACCAGAATCCGTCCAACAGCTAAGCGCCGAGTCCGAGTCCGCCTGATGAGTCTCCATGTGTGCAGGCCTAGCCTGGGGCGATTCAGTTAGCTCTGAATGGTGCAGTGTGGACTTGTATATTATGTGTGTCATCTGCATAGAGTAGGATACTTTACAGTTTTGCATTATTCGGCCTAATTAGAGGTAAAGATCGAACAAGTAAATTATTAAGATGGATAAACGTGACACTGTTGGTTCAAATGAAGCTTGTTATAATGCATAATGTGGATGTGGTTAAACACATCCACATTATGCGTTATAATAAGCTAATAATATTAAAGAACCAACCTGTTTGTCGTTTATTGCGTAACAGCAACAAGATGTTGTCTCAAATTGTTGTAAATCATGGCATTCCAACATCTGAAGTTTGAGAATATAAAATGGCCGCCCTCACACTGCTGATGAGTATGCATGCAGTCTGTATATAACACAACAGGAGGCACAGTGACACACACACAGAACACAGCCACTCACATAATGTAAAAGGTGTGAATGCTGCTGGCGACACGTTTCTTTTCTATGAAAAACTCAGAATGAGTCACTGAGTTATTTATAATGATGTG
The DNA here is from genome assembly GCF_900634625.1 of Parambassis ranga. Lineage (NCBI taxonomy): Eukaryota > Metazoa > Chordata > Actinopteri > Ambassidae > Parambassis > Parambassis ranga. Next base: position 4,424,127 of record NC_041026.1, on the reverse strand, counting down.
TGTTAGCAGTCGGGTCATGTGACACATTGTCGGTAAGAAGGGCTTAAAAAACATGCTGGCTGTGAAACACAGAGTGTAGCAGGACATCCTGGTGCTTTTAACACACAGCATCTGACATGTGTACTCAGTTTTTAATACATGCATGGCTGCATCTTACACATCCACATTTTGGTCATCACTTCCTGGTTGTTTGTTAGACTGTAGTCATGTAATATAATTAGTCATGTAACTGTCATCATTACAAAGAAAGAAAGACATTTCAATGCACTATGAATATTTTATGACTTATTAGTGTAAATATCTGTAAGAAATTAAAGGACCACCTCAAACTCAACTTTGGAATGTTCAATATTTCAGTGTAGCTAGTTCAGTTTTGGACCTCTGCTGCTAACAGTGCAGCTTCATACAGTTCAGCTTGTATCACCTGTAAGTCCATGAAGTTGCTGAACTCAGGTGTAATAAATGATTTAATTCTCTTCTAAACTGATGTTACAGTTCTGGACCATGGCCTCAGTGAAGGTGCAGGGCCTCCTCCTCCTCCTCTCTGCTGTCCTGCTTCTGTCCATCAGTCCCACTGGATCTGAAGTGGTGGATTCAGTGATGGACTGTTCAAAGTTTTTCCTTCAGCAAACTCCACCACATATCCCAGGAGTCTTAGAGAACGGGAACATTCAGGACCAGAACCGATACAAAGTCATCTGCCAGACTTTATCTGACCAGAGAACCTTTGTGACAGTTTATGATACGAATAAGAAGATTCCAGTGTTTTCTGCCTCCAACTACACAGGAAGTCTTGGTAAAAAACCCAAGGATCCCAGGTGGTTGATTGAACCACAGGTGTGTATGTTATCCTGCGACTGTTTTTTGTAAACTGATGGATATTTGTAAAATATCCATCAGTTATTACATTTTAAAACATTTAAACATGATTGAAATATTATCCCTGTTATCTTCAAAAATGTCTTTTAGAGCCCTCTTGTGGTCATTATGAGGGTTAGGGCTTGTTAATAATGCCTTTCCCAGCATCCTGGGTGAAGGTCTGGAGAAATATTGTCACCATTCACCCCTTTCTTCCCTATTTACAGACTTATATGTTTGGACTTTGGTCCCTCTGACAAACTAATAAGAATAATATCTAATAATAATCATATTTAATAATAATATGGAAGAAGTTGACTCCAGTTGTCAGATGAAAAACAGCTGCTAATTCTACTGCTCATTTTTAGTTTATTCTACATAACTTTGGTGGAACTATTGTACATTTAATCTGTTTTTATATTCACACTCTTACAGCTTGAGGATCGAACTGATGACAGGAATATGAGGGAAGCAGACGTAAGTCAGACCTACAACCATCAGGCTGTGTTCATTGATTACAAAAACAATCAAAGTTATGACAGAGGACATTTATTACCAAGCTCTTATGGACTTACTGAAACAAACAAACAGTCTACATTCACTCTGACCAACATTGTTCCTCAGATAGGTTCATTCAACCAGGGGAGCTGGAACAGGTGGAGACGTGTATCCAATGTGTTATGGATAAATTCTGCCGTGACAACAATAATAAAATAGAAGCCTTTGTAGTAATCGGAGCAGTGCCCGGCACCACCCTCCTCAATAACAAGGTTAATATTCCTTCCAAGATGTGGACAGCGTTCTGCTGCTACAGCAAGAGTAAGCAGAGGTGGCTGGCAGGTGCACACTGGGGTAAGAACGAGGAAGAGACACCAATACATACTATCGACAGACGAAGACTTTGGCAGAGCTCTCTGCAGAACTGGGAAAACAATTTGATCTGTTTCCTGTAACACAATGTCCTCTTCACACAACTGTCACTGAGTTGTATCCACAACTAAAACGTACATGCATGTGCCACCACGTATTCCAACTCCGTCTGCTCCTCCTACAACTCCCTCTACTACGTTTGTTCCAACCAGCACTGCAAGTACCACATCTGCCCCCCTTAGTTCCACATCTGCCCCCCTTAGCACCACATCTGTCCCTTTCAGTACCCCTTTTAGTTTCAGCCCTGCTTTTGACCCCTTTGCCTATTCTAGGAAGCTGATGTGTAGAGGTGCATGCGTAGGTCTAGGCTAGCATCTTCTGGAGAAGAAGATACATGGTCTGAAGTTGTGCGTAACAGTAAACTGTGTTCTCACTGCTCTCAGCAGCTCTTCAGGCATCGGGTCAGAAACGTTTCCGTCACAAATATTTCTCTGACTACTGAGGCATCAACTCAATATTCTACTCCATCACTCGCCCTGTTATTCACTTGAATACAAGTTTTGATTTGAACTTTCCTTCTTTGTCCAACACTCGCATTAGTACATAGTTTCTTTGAGAATTATCACCATTAATTTCAATAGCAAGTTTTTTGATAAATGTCTCTTATTTTCCAAATATGATCGTGTTTATATTTTTTGGAATAATCTTTTTAATTTTTAACTTCTTGATGACAAATTACATCCAGGTGTAAATGCATGTGTGCTTCTTTGTTACTGTAACAGTCTCTTTATAATCACATGATCAATAATCCATTAAAGACTGATGCTCTCCAGTTTTGGTCAACCCTTCCGTAAAGTAAACAATTATTTGTTCAGCTTTAGTTTTGCTAATAATCTCCAATAGAACTATAACAGTATGTTTATTGATAATGGTAATTTAGTGATGTAGATTTCAGGTGTAGTACCTTTTTGACCAGAAGGGGCTGCTGTGGTGACTCTTTTAAAATTAACCATATTCAACACATGGAAACAACAACATGAGCCGATCTGAGCCGAGCCGAGCCGAGCCATACTGGGAACTTCCACTAAGAGAACAGCTCATTGAAGTTTCGAAGTTTTCAAAGCAACACTCATACCCCTACACAACGAGCCAGAGTCATGCTGTGCTGCAGATGCGTTAGTTGCGTTCAAATTTTTAATCAGATTAAACATTATGCTGGATTATTCCGCATTAACTTTGACAGCCCTGGATTTAATGTTTGTGTTTAACTATTTTAAGTGTTAAAGATAAACGGTTGTCTTATGGAACAGACAGTTTGGATTCAAGAAGAACTATATGCTACATTTAAAGACCTTGTATGCTGTATGTTGGGGCTCAAGAGGAGTGAATGAACCGAGTGCAACCAGGTGCTTCATCAGAAGCTCTACACACACCCTCACTATCATGTTGTGGTGCTGTGCTTTTTTATTATATCAGAGACATCACAGATAGACTCTGGACCATGAGCCTTGTCCTGCAGGCTGGACAGGAGACCACTGACTGAATCTCTAATACAAACATCTATCAACAAACTAAGCAAGGATCAGCTGCTGTCTGAGTCCTCAAACTGATACATGAATACATACTTCTGTTAAAACAACTAATTTTTATTTTGGGATTAACAACCACAATAAATGAGCATCTGTTTGTTAATTTAAAATATCTGAGTTTTTCAATACATTTCTATATTTGGATGGATTAAACTTTTCTTTTGTTTAATGTATTTAAATGTAGGGACTGCAGAATTTCCCAGCATGCACTGTGCTCTGTGCAGCAGGTGAGTTTAAAGAAAAACAGAGAGGGGGATCTGTCTACGTTCATGTTTATTAAAATGTATTTTATTGTAATAAAAATAAATAAACATATCAACATATATCTATACATATACATTAAATATACAAATCAATTTATCTATAAATACATAAAATAAATAAAAATAAATAAAAAATAAATAAATAAATAAATAATAAATAAATAAATAAAACAAATAAAATAAAGTAAAAGTAAAATAAAGTAACTTTAGCATGTTTTCAAGCTTTGACTCTGATGTCCATCAGTTGTGTCTGTCCACACCATGACAGCCTTCCTCTTGCAGGTCCTGTGAGTCCATCTGAGGCCGGAGGAGATAAAGTCCCTTTAACAGATGTGTGTGAGTGAAGCTGCTGTCCTCTCTGTTCACAAAGACCCCCTAAGCAAGGCACCTAGAGTGGAGGGACTTTACTGACCTGGAAGCAGAAGAGACGAGACAGATGTCAAACACCTGTCTCCCAAACATCTGTCGGCCATCAGGTAAAAACAACTAAAGACTTTTGACTCACTTTTGATTTTTGGCGCTTTGACACAAAGATGTAAACCAGATCCAACACAGAGGACAACAAGGACCAGGAAGACCACCAGAGGGATCAGCCTGCTCCGATGAGACGAACCACCAAGATCTGAGAGACAGAGACGAAAACCACTGAGACTGAAATCCACTAAAACTGGAACATTGAGGTGAGTGTCTGCTGCTTTACACCTAAAAATGTAATAACACAGCAACAAGTCCACAGACAGGCTGAACAGTAGTCTCTGTTTAACTGATTCAAACAGCAGATGCACTAAAGCTGAGCCGCCATCTTGGATTTTGAGAGCAGCTGTATGGAGCTGTAAACATGACTCGTCCTGTTCTTTTAAAATGTGAGCTTCAGATTTCTGATCCTTCAGTCTCACCATTCAAATCCTCCTTTGGACCAGTAGTCTGGAGGTTTGTGGAGAACAGTGTCATCTCTGTTGTCCCTGTTTTAGTCAAGTCTCTGTCTGGAAAAACGAAAGAGTCCAAATTATTGATAAAAAACGTATTTTAACAAAAGGGATTAAATCAATACAACTCTTATTTTCTGTTGCTCACCAATGATCAGACTAACAGTTGATGACTGAGTCCATCCCTTTAACTTTGGGATGTAGCATCTGTATCTTCCTTCATCTTTCTCTGAGACATTGAAGATTTTGAGCGATATGTTTCCATGTTTGAGTTCGTCTTTGAACATCATGGTCCTCCCTCTGTACTCCTCCATCTGCAGGTCCAGGACCTCTCCAGCATCCCTGTACTGATGGACATACTCCTCTCAGTCGGTCTCTGGGGTCAGGCGGCAGGTCGGGCTTTAACCACTCCACTGTCCGCTCTGCCAGGTTTAACTCAGGATCCACTTGACATGTCAGGATGACATCATCACCTGGAGCAGCTGTAACGGTCTTAGGTAAGCCGATGATCCAATACTGACCTGAGAAAGGAGGACATTTTGAAACCTAAAAAATTCAGTTTGAATCTGAAAACAAAAAATCTGAAAGTGAAAAAATAAAACGCTAAATCTGAAAATATTTATTGAAAGAAAATCAACATCAAATTTTAGTGAAAGGAAGTGGGTACGGTGTGTACCGTTGGTGCTGTAAGCGCTCTCGACACACAGAATATGCCCTGTGACAGCAGGAAGGTTTGTAATGTTTTACATGTTTATTTATGCAGTACACTTATAAAACAGCAAGATTAGGTGAATATGCCCTTATGTCTGTCACAACCTGGTGTTGATTTCTGGTTTTCCTTGTTTTGGGTGTTTAGTTTAATCTTTGTTTGGTTATTTTCCGGTAGTCCTAGGGCTAGTGTTTTTGTTTCTCTGGGTTTTTCTTTAGGCCTTGTGTTTTGTTGTCCTTGTGGTGTTCGCCTTGTCTTGGGCTTCCTGTTTTAATTTTATTAGTCCTGTCCACCTTGTGTGTTGTCTTGAGTTTTACTTCCTGTGATTTTCCGCCTTGTGTGATTACCTGCCCTGCCCTCATGTGTGCCACTTGTGTCTCGTTGTCTTCCCTGGTCCTGTGTAGTCTTTGTCTTGTCATCCATGAGGTTTGTGTCTAAACTTTGTTGAAGCGCTGGCTCCAGGTTTTTCGTGCCATGTTTTGTATTTTGTTCTGGTTTTGCCTTGCCTTGTCGATTTGCCACGCTCCATGTGAGTTTAAGTCTTGGATTTTTACTTTGTGCCCTCCTGGCACAGAATAAAGACTAGTCTCGCCTTTTAACCTGCCTGCTGAGTCCTCCCACATCACAAACCCTGACAATATCACAGAAAAGACATGACTGCTCTGTAAAACACTGAGTTATAATCAGAGGTTAATGCACTAAAAAAGATTAGATTTCATTACAGTGTAGAAGTAAGGAGCCACAGAGTAGAAGTATGATCTTACCTTCCACACATGTGAGGAGGAAGATTTGTAGAAAGTGATCAGAGTCACAGCAGAAAGAGAGAACACTGCCCATTGAGTGTCAGCGTGTGAAGCAACACAGAGAGGCTGTGTGAATTTAACTCTGAAACCGCTCCGCCCACTGAGATTCACTACAGGCAGCACGAGACTTCCGCCAGTGACGTAGCTCAGTGTGGTTTTGCCACATGAAAACGCCACCTGGCACGTGGCAAAAAGTGGAGCCACCCCCTGTATACACGTGTGTGTGTATAAATATGTTATAAATAACACCTGTATACACGTGTGTGTGTGTGTGTGTTCATATGTTCGTAAAAGTTCATCAATGTCAATATAAAAATTATTTCTAACAACGTTAATCAGATTACATAAAATATTGATTTCCAAGTAGGTTACTGTTTGTGTGAATGGATCAATGAAGGACATTGGCTTAAACACTTTGTAGAACGCTTCTTCGTCCATTTCATTGTATTAGTTTAGTGGTAAATTTGCCACATCCAATATGGCGGTCACGCTGACGTACCGAAGCGACTGGCCAACCCGCTCAATAGGCTTGTATAGGTATATATGTCTATGACTGCACCACATTGAGCCAGCAGCTCCACCCACTTTACTGTCTGTCTCCATAAATCCACCACAACCACTAGGGGCAGATTAGGGCACGTTGACCTGCAGCCAGGGTGGAGGCAGCTGAGGATGTGGTGTAGAGAACGCTGACTGGGAAGGAGCAGGTCTGAAGGTGAGGCAGGAAATGTAAGAACACTGCATCACAGTGAATTAGTGAAGCCACCTGCTGCCACCATGTAATATCTGCAGAAATAGTTCATATCCATCATGGACCCTCAACACCACCTCAGAAGCTGTGTTGATGACAAAGTGAGTTAGGGAGACGTAAGCTAGCACAGGTCGGCAGGTTGGCCATGCAGTATTAAGATTCAGAATAACTGAATACAGTGAATATTTTCGTCTACTTACGAATCAGGGGTTACTGAAAAAATGTGGGTGAATAATGTGGGTGTAAAAATATGAGTGAGTGGCATAAATGGCTTACAGTGTTGATCAGGGTGGCTTATTGGAAAGTGTAGATATCTGTAGATAATGCAGTGTGATCCTGGGGAAATCAATCCAGCTAGAGCGGGATTTGGGCCGTATCTGGATATATCCTGAGTTTATATTTCTGAGTGTGAACACTGTGAATCCTGCTTTATCCAGCTTGATTTCAATCCACCTCATGGAGGGGATCTATCCGGATTGGCTCAAATGTGGCTCAGGTCTGAACGCAAATGCAGATACCGAATCCGGCTAGCGATGTGGTACTTCCGGTTAGCGACATGCTACTTCCGGTTAGCAACACAGGACAAAAACCCACACGACGCATGCACACACGCGGTCCTACCATGGCCTGAATGGACTCTGTATATCACAAGGCGCCACCTAGTGGTTTGGAGGACTGCAAACAAGCCGGATTAAGCCGGATTGAGTGCGGACACGTTTGTGTGATAGCCAGGTTTGAAAATGGGTCTGAATGTATCCAGCTTAAAGACTATCCAGATACAATCCTACTCTAGCTGGACTGACTTTCTCCAGTGTGAACGGGGCCTTAGCTATAGCTGTATGCACTGACAGTGATAGCAAGCAGAACATTTCACGTCCTGGAAAAGTCTATACGTCATAAATAAGAGAGGTGTGTCAGACACATTTAGTTCAGCTTCAGTCTCACTCAGATACCCGCACCGAAACCTCACCCCCCCCCCACTTTTATAAAGCTTGCTACACCCCTGGCGATCAAACCGGTTAGTAGACAATCCACAGCCACCGCGGGTGTGGCTAAGCATGTGCAGACTTGATGTATGATACACAAGTTTTCCCTGCAGTCACACTGAAGGGTGTTGGTACTGCAGCTGCTCTGTGGTATTACAGCATGTGACTGTGTCTGTTTCCTCGGTGCCAGCAGCAGTTTAACATTCAAACTCCGATATATTCAAGCAAGCGCTTGGCCACAGCCCCTGCGGCTCAATGTAGACTACTGTAACACTACAGGCCACGTGTGGTTATGCTGATCACACCATGATCACCAGCTGAAATAAGCCTTTTAAAATTCCCCAGCAAAATATATACTAGAAGTAGAAGTGCTACATCATCAATCCTACTTCAGTGAAAGTCTTAAGTCTGACAATATCTAGGTGGTGTCATGTTGATAAAGAGTGCAGATGTAGCTCCTGGTGATACTTCTGCTTCTACAGATGTCTCTATTAGTAACTCCCTGCCAGCAGCTCTTTCTTTGAGGCCCACATGAATGCTCTGCTATGTCCACCAATCATTTCTGGGCCCTCTAAATTCAGTCATATCTTTTAAATACCCCCTGGTGGCTCAGCTCAGCAGAGGCTGACTCTGGATCCATGTTAATGGTCAGGTTAGCTGCAGAGGACAGGTGGCCAGAGACAGTCTATCTACTGCTGAGCTGCCGCCAAACACCAGCTCTGCTGTCACTGGAGCTGATGGAGCCAAGTAAATATGAAGAACGCTGCATCACAGTGATTTATTGAAGCCAAACTCACTGTCACAGTGGAATATCTGCTAATTCATATCCATCGTGTGTCCTGTTCACCTCAGCAGCTAGTGTTACGTTGTTAATAAAGTTAGAGGCAAACTGTTTGAGTGTGTTTCTGGTGGATGCATATAAAATTCCACAATTTCCTTGAGGAGGTTTTGATTAGGATGAAGGTGAGGAAGACAAAAATGATAAAAAAGCAAAAGACAGAGCAGAAGGAGCGCTCTCTGATTAGTTTCCTACAATCTGCTGCTCTGTGTCATGTGATGGCACAGAGCACAGTGCATGCTGGGACACTCTGCAGCTCCTTCAGGACCTACATTTAACAGTATAAAAGTTCCGTCCAAATATAATGAAATGTTTGATAAATAATTTAAAAAAATCAATGAGCACAATTTGTCATTAAACAGCTGATATGACCTCTTCATATTATCTACTAAGGTTAGCATGCTAACCAGCTAGCTAGCAGTGAATGGACTCCCTGGTTTAATGACCCTCTGAGTCACCTGTGGACTCACACAGCACAGCATGCTGACAGGACCTCAGAGCTGAAACCACAGCGCCCCCAGCTGGACAAAGGACTGTGCTACCACAGCTTGTTGCTGCTCTAACCCAGTGGGGGGAGTTAGTGGTGGTTAGAAAGTGAAACACATGAGGCAACAGAGAAAAGTGAACACACCACTCACGTGGTTGCAGCAGCTTTGACTCTGATGTCCATCAGTTGTGTCTGTCCACACCATGACAGCCTTCCTCCTGCAGGTCCTGTGAGTCCATCTGAGGCCGGAGGAGATAAAGTCCTTATAACAGATGTGAGTGAGTGAAGCTGCTGTCTTTACTGACCTGGAAGGAGAAGAGACGAGACACATGTCAAACACCTGTCTCCCAAACATCTGTCGGCCATCAGGTAAAAACAACTAAAGACTTTTGACTCACTTCTGATTTTTGGAGCTTTTTTTATTTTGGGATGAAACATCTGTATCTTCTTTGATCTTTCTTTGAGACATTGAAGATATGTTTCCTTGCTTCAGGTCGTCTGTGAACAGCGTCGTCCTCTTGATGAACGTCTCCAACTTCATGTCAGGGACGTCTTCAGTGTCCCTGTACAGATGGACGTACTCCACTCGTTTCAGTCGGTCTCTGGGGTCAGGTTTCAGGTCGGGGTCGGACCACTCCACCGTCAGCGGCTCAACATTCAGCTTCGGCTCCACGTGACACGGCAGGATGACATCATCACCTGGAGCAGCCACGATTGGCTCAAGTGAGCCGACGACCTCATACTGACCTGAAGAGGGAGGAGGACACATTTAATTCATGTTCAGGGACAATTTAGAGACAGAGACAATGTCCAACTTTACAGCAGAAACTCAGATTAAGTCTTTGAGTGACAGGTCAGTGTGACTCATCAGTATTGATCAAACAACAAATACTGCTGGTGTTTATGTAGTGAGTCAGACAGTCAAGCTCTCAGAGTGTTTGGACCAGACCAGACCTGACCTGCCTTTAAACTGACTCACTTATGATGAAGAGTTCTGTATTAAACATCTGGATTAGGACTGTATAAGCCTCTTCACCAGGACACAACAGCTTCAGCTAAAGACAGAGACTGGATCTGTGCTACCTCAGACTGAAACCTGGTCAGATAAAACCTGGCCTCTGTTCCCACAGTGTGATATTCATACTCTGATGGACTGTCCTGTTATAAACACCATGAAACAAGGTTTCACCTTAAACATTAGCATAGTTGATGCAGCACATGTTTTCTGTTGTCTGCTGTTAACACGTGGGGAAAAAACAAGCAGGAGAATAACAGACACATTTAAATCAGTCGCTTCTTTCTGTGCTAATCACACAGATTCTATCCTCCATGTTTAACAGGTAATAGAACATAAAACCTGTTATCTGACTGAAAACTGATTAAAGATGATAATATATCATTAAAGTGTCAAAATAAGTAGCAGTATGATCTTACCTTCCACACATGTGACGATGAGAATGAGTAGAAAAGTGATCAGAGTCAGAGCAGAAGAGAGAAAACCGTCCTCACTGCCCATTGAGATCCACAGAGTGTCAGCGTGTGAAACAACCCAGAGGCTGTGTGAATATATAACTCTGAAACCACTCCACCCACAGAGACTAACTACAGGCTGAGACTTCAGAGACTCCGCCCACATTATTGAAATGTCTGTTTCTATGAAACACCACAGCAGGCAAACAATAACAATCCACATAATTATTTCTGCTCTTATATAAAATAATCATAGAATAAAATCAATGTGTGTCCACAGACTGAGTGATCAGATATTTTATGAGACGACTTGTTTTCATCATTTTACAGTCTGATCACAGACAGAGACCTGCAGGAAGGATCCATTTAATGCTCAATCATTTTGTTGGTGATGAGTGTTTATGAATGATACTGACAGCAGTGATCAGCCTGTCAGAGAGACATGTCAACAGACTCAACAGAAGGCGGCCATGTTACGGGAGAGGACCTGGACTCTCTGACAGAGGATGTGGTCCAAATTAAAGACTATACTGGACTGTCCCTCTCACCCGCTCCACACTGCTGACCAGCTACAGGAGCTCTTTCAGCAACAGACTCCAACTCCCACGATGCACCACTGAGAGACACAGGAAGTCATTCCTGTAGTCAAACTGTTGAAGGTTATACCGTAGTAAATATGTTCTCTTTACCTCAGGGATGTAAACAGCTGTGAGCTTGTGCACATCTTTACCTTTTATAAGACCATGTGGACTTATGATTTACTGATGAAAACACACACGAGGAGATGGAAATATATTCACAACAACAACGTGAAACCAGGAGTGACCTCACACAGCTCCCATCCAGATGTTTGCTGCCTGCTGGATGACAGCCTGTAGAATGGACAGATGTTCAGTCAGTGAGAAACACGCTGGAATCATCACACTGTTGTTCAATCACAATCACATCTACAGATACAAGCTCCTTATAATGTTTATAGATAAGAAAGAGACGTGAAGCTTAGTATTAATTGTGGCCAGGTGAGTTAATTCCTCCCAGCCGCTGGGGCATTCTCTTGTTGTCTTGTGCTGATTGGTGGCGCCGTACCTATTTCAGCAGGCAGGTGGTCTCTCTCTCGCGAGAGACGCAGCAGTAGCAACGGTGTCTGCGGGGCCGTGGTGTGGTGCGTGACTTTTTGCAGAGTGCGCTGTGGCAGCGTGTGTGCGGCGGGGCTGCGGTCCTCTTTCTGCTGGGATTCCACCTGTGGCGCTGGTTCGGTGAGTTGCCGCACTCCGGTGATAATTAGATCTCCCTGCTCTCTGATCTGCAGTGGTGGCGGCGGGACCGGCTCACCAGAGATCAGCGTGGCCACACAGCGCGGTGTGGATTTCCTCCCCCTCTGCTTCATCATTGCACCAGCAGGTGCTGTCTGTTCTGGTCCTGATCTGTGCTGTCGTAACAGTACTGGACTTCCTTCGTGGATTCTGGGCCAGCGGGTTTATCCACATTTAATTGGAACTGTGTTGATGGGTGTTTGGATTCTTGTTTGGGTTAATTGTCTGTTATTTCTGATTGTTTTGATTGTTCTATAGGCTTAGGCCTAATCTTTACTTAATATATATTGAATTAGGTTATATTTTAGTTGTAGCATACGTGTTTATTTTACTTTATTTTATTTATTTGTGATTAGTTATTGGGTTATTCCCCTTTTTCATTTTTGGTTTGGTTTTTCTGTTTCTTATTATTGTTGCCTTGTTGATGTGGTTGGGTCCCTTTGGTCTGTGATTATTTCTCTTTAGTGTTGCTGTACAGGAGCTGTGGCCCAGCGGTGCTGGTCCCCCTTCCCTGGTGCTGGGTTTTCTTCACGTCATTTCGTTTAGTGTAGTGTCACAGGTGTGTAGGTTGATCCCTTCTTGGTTTGTTCCTCTTCCCCCGGTGAGCCTCAGCCTTGTCAGCGTTTCCTTTTATTTTTCCAGGGCCTCAACCCATCTCCTTCTGTGAACTGACAACACATTTGATTATTGATTTTAAACTTGGTTTGCTGCAGCTAATTTTATTCTTTTGGAATTAAATAATTTTGTGGTACACGTTCCTCGCCCTGTGTGTGACTCGAACCTGTGTGCCTTCCTTATCCTGGGTTTGAGGTCTCCACCTCCCCAGGTGGCGTTGTTAGCAACTTAAGTAGTCTCCCCCTTCCTCCTGAGCTCCGTCACATAATAATACTGTATTTTCTGCTTGTATTCTGATCATGACATCACAACTTTGCTAAAACAAAAGCTTGTGTTGGTTCCCCTGCTTCCACATGTTTGTGGGCGGTACAGGTGAGCACATCTAATAACCCCTCCCAGTAGTGCTCCAGTGCAGCCTAGGCACTGTGCAGGCAGAGAGACCGAGCATATTTCAATTATATTTTTTCTGTGTGTTTAGAAACCACAACAGTCATCTGTACGAATGAAGCCATCAAACAAGATCCAGTTGCTGCAGTCTTTCTGGCAGAAGACAGGCCAAGCTCATGTACACCAGCACTGTTCATAATATGTAATTAACAAGCGTTCACCTTTCTCTGGTGCCTCATGTGTTCACTTCTACACCACCAAACTCCCCACAGTGGGGATCAGTAAGAACTGTGTTGGAGCAGCAACAAGGTGGTAAATATATCTGTGGATGCTCTCATTCATCCAGGTCATAGTCATTTCCAAGAGTTTAATTCGAGGCAACTGGACTCAAGGATTGTTTTTTGAAGATGTTTCGCCACTCCCCCAAGTGGCTTCTTCAGTTCTACTACTTTTCTGGTTGGGAATCTTATGTGTTCAGGACCTCTGTGGGTGGATACGGATATTCCCGACAACAACGTCTCTGTCGAGGGATTTCAGACGGTTCAAGCTGACGGATTGCACCGAGTGGTAAGCGGAGAGGTGGTGGACTTCCTGTTTTTGTTAACAACAGATGGTGCAATCCCGGTCATATTACAATCAAGGACCGTATCTGTAGCCCCAACATTGAACTGCCAGGGCTGCTTTGAGACAACAGACTGGGAGGTGCTCTGTGAGCCGCTTGGTGAGGACATTTATGGGCTTACAGGGTGCATCACAGACTACATCAATTTCTGTGGTGACTGCAACATCACAACAAGGATTGTAAAATGTTACCCAAACAACAAGCCCTGGGTAACAAAGGACATTAAAGCCATCCTCAATGAGAAGAAGCAGCTTTCAGAGGTGGCAACAGGGAGGAGCTGAGGGCCATTCAGAGAGACCTGAAGGTGAAAACCAGAGAGGCTAAAGAAAACTACAGGAGGAAGCTGGAGTGGAAGCTCCAGCAGAACAACATGAGGGAGGTCTGGAGTGGCATGAGGACCATCACAGGTTTCAGACCAGCTAGCAGAGGGGTCGATGGTAGCGTGGAAAGGGACAATGAATTAAACCTGTTCTTTAACAGATTTGACACTGCGGTCCCGGTCCCCGCTGACTCTCCTGTTTTCAAACCTGCACTGCTCCCTCCCCTCCCCCCTCTTGATGCCTCCATCACCTACAATGGCCCCACACCACCACCTCCAATCACCTCCTCTAACGGCCCTCTTCTGTCTGTGCACTCCCCTTCTCTGCACTCTCAGTCTCCACTCTTCACACCTCTCCAGGTTAGACGACAGCTGAGCAAACTCCCCACCAGCAAGGCTGCTGGACCTGATGGTGTTAGCCCTCGAGTCCTCAAAGACTGTGCTGACCAGCTCTGTGGAGTGCTTCACCAGGTCTTCATCATGAGGCTGAGTCTCCAGAGGGTCGTTGTGCTATGGAAGATGTCCTGCATAGTGCTAGTGCCGAAGACGCCGTGGCCCAGTGGTTCTTCGGACTACCGACCAGTGGCACTGATGTCACACATGATGAAGACCGTGGAGAGACTCATTCTGGAACAGCTCCGGCCTACTGTACAGCCTACTGCTGGACCAGCCAGGTGGGTGCTACCAGACAGAGTCATGTCACCTTCAGACGTTTTCTGAGGACTCTGCCATAGTGGGATGTATCAGCAAAGGTGGAGAGTCTGACTCCACAAGAAGGGCCAGAGCCGCCTCTATTTTCTGAGGAGGCTCCGGTCCTTTAACATCTGTCGGACTATGCTGAGGATTTTTTGTGAGTCTGTGGTTGCCAGTGCCATTTTGTTTGCTGTTGTGTGCTGGGGCAGCAGACTGAAAGCAGTGGAAACACAAACAGACTCAATAAACCCTCTACATGCTCCCTCTAGGAAACATCATCCAGAAGCATGGCATAAACTTTCATTGTTATGCTGATGATACCCAGCTGTATTTATCCATGAAGCCTGAAGAAACGGAGCCGCTAGTCAGACTACAGGCGTGTCTAAAGGACATAAGGGACTGGATGTCCTCCAACTTTTTACTATTAAACTCGGACAAGACTGAGGTCAATGTTTTTGGACCTAAACATCTCAGAACTAGATTATCAGATAATACTTTCTCTCTGGATGGACTTACTCTGGCCTCCAGTACGACTGTGAGGAACCTTGGAGTTATCTTTGATCAAGACATGTCGTTTGTCTCTCATATTAAGCAGGTCTCCAAGACCGCTTTCTTTCACCTGCGTAATATTACTAAGATCAGGAGCATCCTCTCTCAGAGTGATGCTGAAAAGCTCATCCATGCTTTTGTCACTTCAAGACTGGACTACTGCAACTATTGTCAGGATGTCCACATAACTCCATCAACAGTCTGCAGCTGATCCAGAATACAGCAGCTAGAGTTCTGACAGGAAGCAGCCAAAGGGATCATATCTCTCCTGTCCTAGCGTCTCTTCACTGGCTCCCAGTGGACTCAAGAATACACTTCAAGATCCTTCTTCTAACCTACAAGGCTCTTCATGGACTTGCTCCATTGTATCTGCAGGACCTGATTGTACCATATGTTCCTAATAGGACACTCAGATCTCTGAGTGCAGGTTTACTTGTAGTTCCTAGGATTCATAAAAGTAGAATGGGAGGATGAGCTTTCAGCTATCAGGCACCGCTATTATGGAACCAGTTACCAATCTGGGTCCGAGAGGCAGACACTGCCTCCACCTTTAATACTAGACTTAAAACTTTTCTGTTTAGTAAGGCGTACAGTTAGCCTTAGACCTAGTGTGTAGCACAGCTATGCTGCTCTAGGCCTACGTTGTCAGGGGCACAAACATGATCCACTGAGCAGTTTCCTCTCACCCTCTAACCTCTCCTTTTCTCTCCTTAGTCTGGCTCACACTGGTCTCAAGACCTGCATGCTGACCTGCAGTCCGGCTCGTGAAGTCTCTCTTGCCCTACGTTGTCGGGGGGCACAAACACGATCCACTGAGCAGTTTCCCTCTCACCCTCTGACCTCTCCTCTACTCTCCTTAGTCTGGCTCATACTGGGTAATATCGTCTCATAATCTGTGTTACTGTCTGCCTCGTAGTTCTGTGCCTCGCTCTCTCTTTGCAGGTCTTTGCATACTCAGAATCAGAATCAGAATCAGAAATGCTTTATTGATCCCAGGGGAAATTGCTTTCGTTCCAGGTGCTCCGTGTGTACTCAAAAAAGACAAAATAAGGTAAAGTAGTGAGCATAAAAATAAAAAATATAAAATAAAACCTAATAAATTCTAAACATTAATATACATTCAAGTCAAATCCTGGCAAGTGAAGACTAAAGTCATATAATACAACTTGTACCGTGTGCAGTAAAATCTTGTCTAAATAAATCCAATATGGATATGATTACAAGACAGTGTGTTCTGGTCTCAGAGGGAGGTGTTGTACAGTTTGATGGCCACAGGAAGGAAGGACCTCCTGTGACTGACCTGCAGTCTGGCCCCTGATCTCTCCTGTGCTCATCGACTTCACTAACCCCTGCTGCTCATCTTTGCTACCAAATTACTATTCCTACTTATGGACTGACGATATATATAGATATCTATTACAATATAATCACTGTTTCATCTTGCTGTCATGTTTGCTCTGTACTGTATCATGTTTGCTCCTCTCTCTCTCTCTTCTCTCTCTCTCCCCCTCTCTCTCTCTCTCTCCTTCATCCTCTCTCTCTCATTCTCTCTCTCTCTTCTCTCTCTCCTCTCTCTCTCTCTCTCTCTCCTTCATCCTCTCGACTAGCAGCAGGACTGGTTCCCCCTTAAGTTGACGGGTCCTGCTCAAGGTTTCTTCCTCTTAAAGGGAGTTTTTCCTTGCCACAGTGCTCTTAGGGGGGTTCCTGTGAAACGCTTTGAGACAATGTCTGATTGTAATATGTGCTATATAAATAAAACTGAATTGAATTGAATTAAACTGATCAGAAGGGCCGGGGATGTTGTGGGGGTGGAGCTGGATCACCTGACAGCAGCGTCAGACAGAAGGATGATGGCTAAGCTGCAGGGGATCCTGGAGAACAGCTTCCATCCTCTCCACCACGTGCTGCTGAGGTGCAGGAGGACTTTCAGTGCCAGACTGATCCCTCCTAAAAGCACCACTGATTAGGTTTTTTTTTCTGATTCTGATTCTGAAAATAATTTGAAAGATCTCCATCAGCTGCTGGACTGTTCTATGACATACGTGGTAACTCTGACAATCTGTTGGTCACATGACCCAGAGCAGATCGACATAGCTTGATGTATTGATCATCAGCAGGTGTGCAGACCTCTGTAAAAGCAGATGTTTTTGTTGCTCTGCAGCATGTAACACAATGACATGAGGGACAGACATAAACTATGATGTTAGAGAAGCAGCACGCTGCGCATCAATCTGAGTCCACAGGTGACCCAGAGGGTCGTTAGCAGACTGTAGGTAGTTATGGCCAAATGAAGCCCCATGAATCACAGAGGCTTTCCAACCTATTGCTTCACCCAAAGGTTCTAGGTCTTTGAAACAATGAAATGGTAAATAGCGCCATCTGCTGGGCAAATGAACATATTCCGTCACTGCAACAGATTGTTGTATCTGTAAAAGTGATTAAAAACAGTAAGTATGATGATTCACTGACTGAACATCTGTCCATTCTACAGGCTGTCACCAGGCTGTGTGCTTGTTAATGAAGGATTAAGAATTACTTTATTAATCCACATGGGGGAAATTAACAAACAAATGTGCATGTTTATAAAATGTATTTGATTGAAATGAAAAAATAACACATCAATATATCTATACATGAAATTTACAAATCCATTTATTAAGCTCAATTTTCAGTGGAGACGTTGTTGCAGCAGCTTTGACTCTGATGTCCATCAGTTGTTTCTGTCCACACCATGACAGCCTTCCTCCTGCAGGTCCTGTGTGTCCATCTGAGGCCGGAGGAGATAAAGTCCCTTTAACAGATGTGTGTGAGTGAAGCTGCTGTCCTCTCTGTTCACAAAGACCCCCTGAGCAAGACACCTAGAGTGGAGGGACTTTACTGACCTGGAAGGAGAAGAGACACATGTCAAACACCTGTCTCCCAAACATCTGTCGGCCATCAGGTAAAAACAACTAAAGACTTTTGACTCACTTGTGATTTTTGGAGCTTTGACACAAACACGTATAAACCAGATCCAGCACCGAGGACCAGAGGGACCAGGAAGACCACCAGAGGCTCAGCCTGCACCGATGAGACGAACCACCAAGATCTGAGAGACAGAGACGCGAACCACTGAGACTGAAATCCACTAAAACTGTTGTATCTGTAAATGTGATTTAAAAACGGTAAGTATGATGATTCCAGCATGTCTCTCACAGGCTGAACATCTGTCCATTCTACAGGCATCCATCAGTCAGCAAACATCCTGGTTTCACAAGATGTTTGTGCGTCTGATGTTTTTCTCCATCAGGTTTGTGTGTCACAGACCTCTGCATGAATGGTGACTCTCTGCTCTGGATTGGAAAAAGACCAAAACACATATTTACCCAGGCTGTAGTTACAGTAAATTCAAGCTTTGCATGAGAAGTTGTAACAGTTCCTGAGAAAAACAGGAAGAAAGATTCCACACTAAGAAATTGCTGTAAATTTACAGCCATTTTTCAACAGTAATATATTGTACTAATATAATACGGGTGTAGTTTGCAATGCATTGTGGGCTGTTCAATGTGAAGCAACAGCACAGCACACAGCCGGCAACAGTATGTTACAAGTTACAGTACTCTACAGTATTTTTAAAAAATAAAAAAAGGTGCCAACTGCAGGAGGGAAAATGTCCTCCTTTCCCAGAGCACTGGGGACTGTTGCTATGAACAAGAAGTCCTGCTTCATCTGCATCGTATTACAAATCTAATCTTTATCTGCCAGGGAATCCTACTACCAGCCCAGCACTTTTTTTTTGTAATATGGCCGTCTGTTCTTTACAGGTGTCCTTGCTCTGTAGCTGAGATCGAGACAACTCTCCCTCCTCCGGAAGCCCTCTCTGACACTGAGTAACCATAAACTATGCAAAACATCAACATGTTTTCAGACGGCAGATCCTCAGTCAGCAGCACTGACTGGTTTCACTTTGACTCCAAGTCAGGAGTCAAGAGTCCAAGTTCTCACTGTTTACTACAATAACAATTTCATCAACACTGTTTCCCGTCTGTTGCATCAATGACTTTTAAATGTTTGTTTTGTTTATTGACAGAGAAATCTGTCAGTGTTTAAACAGTGTTTTTAATGATGTTTTTAATTCCATCATTTGAATCAGCAGATAAAAAAAACTCAACAAACTCACAACCAAGACTGTGGTGAGTTACAGTGGGTGGAGCAGTTCCAGTTAAAGGATCACACACACACTGACATTCTGTGGATATAAATGGGCAAATCTCTCCTGTTTTGATCACTTTTCTGCAGATTTTCATCCACACAGGAAGGTAAGATCAGAATCCTACACTTTAATGATATATTATTCTACAGCTGGTGTTAATGGGCTAGTGGGGCTATGCCCTCTTTATGTTATGTAATAAAGATGGGGAAGTTAATATCTAAATAGCATACAAACATTGTTATAAGTTTAACATTTAGTTTTAGTGAAAACTTAAACCTAAACCACAAGATATCTGATAAATGATCAAATAAAATAATAAAATGGAGCACATCTATCTGGTTTGACTGAAATTAAGATTTTTTTATTTTTAAAAATAACTTTATTTACATTAATAAGCTAAAGCACTGCACATGCAAAACAGTTGAATCCAAGTAATCTGCAAATATTAAAATTCACTGACAAGATAGATTTTTATGAATCCACGTTTGTTTATTTATCAGTGGTGGAAAGTATTTGTACTTCATTACTGTACTTAAGTAAATTTTTATGTATTTCTACTTTACTTAAGTAAAAATAATAGTGCATACTTTATTTTTTTACTCCATTACATGCTGCAGCTGTTACCTGTACTTTCTACTCCACTACATTTCTACAGTGTTTGTAGTTACTTGTTCCATGTAATGAACTGGACTGATGTGAGGTCAGACTCTGCATGGAGGTGGTGTCACGCTGCTCTGGCTTTACTTTTAATACTTTAAGTACATTTAAAATTAAGTACTTAAGACCTTTACTTAAGAAGGATTGTTGATGTTGCACTTCTATGTTTACTTGAGTATATATTTTGCTGGGTAATTGTACTTTTACTTAAGTACCCAGCTTCAGTATTTCCTCCACCACTGACACTAATGTGGCAGGTTGACCTCCCTGGATTCTGGTGGCAGTTTGTTTTTATACAGTATGAGCTCAAGATCATTAACAAACCAACAAACAAATGTGCAGCTGAAGTAAGGTTCTGCTTGACAATCCCCAGGGATTAATAATCTATTCTATCCTGTTCTTACCAGTGCTGAGTTGTAAAAAAATATAACCATATAAAAAAATAACACTTTTTTCATTAGAAATTTATAACAAGACACCAAATAACTTTGTAATGGCAGAACATCCACTGTTTTTATTTAACAGCTGCTTTTATATGTGGCATTTGCAGCTTTTGATGAACTATGACCAAGATCTGCAGCCTTCATACTTGTAACTGTGGTCGTTTTCGTCCTTAAACAAAGCCTGGATATAAATAAGTAAATGCTCACAGTATTTAGTCCAGGTTCTAATCTTAATGTAGTTTTAGCTGTATCACAATCATCCTCACTGTTACGTTCCCCAGTTAGTCCAGGGGATGAGGGGAAGCAACAATAATGTTACCCAGGCCTGAGAAAGAGACAGCAGTCGGAAACGGTGACTATTAATTAAATTTATTAACTTAAACGAATAACAAAATAGTAAATCAAACACATAAGCCAAAACTAAAAAGTTCAGCGCTGATTATCATGCTCTAGTCCCACTGGATGGAGCAAAGACGCATGGTGGGTGCGTCCACAAGTTGGCCCACACTGGCCCCGGCCATGTGCACACCTCCAGTTGATATACTTCTGCTGACGAGGGCCAAGTTGACTCAGGTGTGGATGACCCACTTGGTTCACTGGAAGCACTTGGAAACCTGCACAGAAAACAGAGACAGACATACACACAACAAGTACCGGCACGTAACACTCACAAATAATCACCAACATGTTAATGAAGTTCTCAGTCATCCAGCAACCGATTAGTTCGGCAGTTTCGCATTAAAACGATGAATATGAATCATCTGTGGAAGCTATAAAACACTAAAAACATCAGCCAATCCTCCGGGTGGACCCTGTGCGGAGTATTGGCTGGTTGTAACTCTCTTCC
Organism: Parambassis ranga; assembly: GCF_900634625.1. Taxonomy (NCBI): domain Eukaryota; kingdom Metazoa; phylum Chordata; class Actinopteri; family Ambassidae; genus Parambassis; species Parambassis ranga. Next base: position 4,402,940 of record NC_041026.1, on the reverse strand, counting down.
TGCTCTGCGCGCACCAGAGAGGTACGTGCATGATGGCCGAAGTCACAGACCGCAGCTCGTCTTCAGGTAATGCGCGTCCATGTGATCGGGAGGCGTGGCTTCGGGGTGAGCTCTGAGAGAAAGGGGCGTGTGTTTGCTTTGGAAATCTGGCTGACTCTCACTGAGTTTTCAAAATCTCCTACCCTACCTTTAACAAAAGCTTTACAATTCATAAATAATGTGACATGAAAGTTTGTGTTGTATCACCTGTCAGTCCATGAAGTTGCTGAACTCAGGTGTAATAAATGATTTTATTCTCTTCTAAACTGATGTTACAGATCTGGACCATGGCCTTAGTGAAGGTGCAGGGCCTCCTCCTCCTCCTCCTCACTGCTGTCCTGCTTCTGTCCATCAGTCCCACTGGATCTGAAGTGGTGGATTCAGTGAAGGACTGTCCAGAGTTTTTCCTTCAACAAACTCCACCAAATATCCCAGGAGTCTTAGAGAACGGGAACATTCAGGACCAGAACCGATACAAAGTCATCTGCCAGACTTTATCTGACCAGAGAACCTTTGTGACGGTTTATGACACCGAGAACAAGATTCCAGTGTTTTCTGCCTCCAGGTACACAATAAGTGTTGGTAAAAGACCCAAGAATCCCAGGTGGTTGATTGAACCACAGGTGTGTTTGTTTTACACATAAATGCTGCATCCACCTCTCAGTTTTATCCAGCAACTGTTTAAAATATTAAAATATCAGTTATTTGGAATACATTTGAAAACATTTCATACAATTGACTGAAATATTATCCCATCCTCAGGGCTTATATGATGATATGTGGCGCCCTCCTGTGGTCATATGGATACAGAGCATGTGACATATTTTTCAGGACAGCGTTTATTACTTATGGTTCTAATGTGTAACGGTCTGTCACCATCCACCCTCCACCTCCACCGCAGATTTCTGGCTTCCTTTATATCTGTGGACTTTGTTCCTCCCTAAATAATCATATTTGATACATAGTGGTGCAGATTCCATTCTCACAGACCTGAGAGCAATTTCCAGTTATTGTAGGCGATTTATCAGTTCATAAATGTTTCATTCTGTTTATTCTACATAACTTATTGAAATAATTGAACATTTAATCTGCTTTTTCACTGTTACAGCTTGAGGACACACGTGCAAACAAGAATATGACTAAAGCAGGGTCTAAGACATACAACCACCAGGCTGGTGACATTGATTACAAAAGCCAGTCACATTTTGACAGAGGACATTTATTACCAAGCTCTTATGGACTTGACCAAAAGGCTACGTTCACTCTGACCAACGTTGTTCCTCAGATAAAGTCATTCAACCAGGGGAGCTGGAACAACATGGAGCAATGTGTCAAATGTGTTATGGATAAATTCTGCTATAACAACAATAATAACACAGAAGCCTTTGTAGTAATCGGAGCAGAGCCCGGCAACACCCTCCTCAATAACAAGGTCAATATTCCTTCCAAGATGTGGACAGCATTCTGCTGCTACAGCAACAGTAAGCAGAGGTGGCTAGCAGGTGCACACTGGGATGAGAATGAAGACAAACGGAATACATATCTACAGACTAAGACGTTGGTAGAGCTCTCTACAGACCTGGGAAAACAATTCGATCTGTTTCATGGAACACGATGTCCTCTTCACACAACTGTCACCGAGTTTTATTCACAACTGAACAATTCTTGCCACTGTCCACCACCTATTTCAACTACGTCTGTTCCCTCCACTTCCACATCTAATCCACCAACCAACACATTCACCCCAGCTAGTACCACATCTTCTTCTCTTAGCACCGCATCTGTCCCTGTCAGTACCACATCTGGTCCGTCTAGTACCACACCTTCCTCTTAGCACCGCATCTGTCCCTGTCAGTACCACATCTGGTCCGTCTAGTACCACACCTGCTCCTCTTAGCACCGCATCTGTCCCTGTCAGTACCACATCTGGTCCGTCTAGTACCACACCTGCTCCTTAGCACCGCATCTGTCCCTGTCAGTACCACATCTGGTCCGTCTAGTACCACACCTGCTCCTCTTAGCACAGCATCTGTCCCTGTCAGTACCACATCTGGTCCGTCTAGTACCACACCTGCTCCTCTTAGCACCGCATCTGTCCCTGTCAGTACCACATCTGGTCCGTCTAGTACCACACCTGCTCCTCTTAGCACAGCATCTGTCCCTGTCAGTACCACATCTGGTCCGTCTAGTACCACACCTGCTCCTCTTAGCACAGCATCTGTCCCTGTCAGTACCACATCTGGTCCGTCTAGTACCACACCTGCTCCTCTTAGCACCACATCTGTCCCTGTCAGTACCACATCTGGTCCGTCTAGTACCACACCTGCTCCTCTTAGCACAGCATCTGTCCCTGTCAGTACCACATCTGGTCCGTCTAGTACCACACCTGCTCCTCTTAGCACCACATCTGTCCCTGTCAGTACCACATCTGGTCCGTCTAGTACCACACCTGCTCCTCTTAGCACCACATCTGTCCCTGTCAGTACCACATCTGCCTCACTTAGTACAACACCAGCAACTCTTCCTGTGACCACAACATCTGTCCAAGTAACTCCACTAACAACCACTGTCCCTACATCCACAACAAAATTTACTACAACCACAGCAACCATCTCCAAAACAACAACCACCACGACCACAACTATGACAACGACAACTAAGAAGAAGAAGGATGACGGTGATAACAAAAAGGAAGAAAACAAAAATGGCCCACAAGGAGGTGATGTAGTGCGATCACTGCCTAATCCAGGGGTTGGATTGATTGCAAATATTGCAAATATAGGAGGTGCAATGAGTGTACTGCCAGTAATATTGTCTAAGTTTTTGGGAGGAATACCCCTGTTCCTCCTGTTCCCCCTGTTCCCCCGTTGCCCCTGTTCCTCCTGTTGCCCCTGTTCCCCCTGTTGCCCCCGTTGCCCCTGTTCCCCCTGTTCCCCTGTTCCTCCTGTTGCCCCTGCCCCTGTTCCTGTTGCCCCTGTTCCTCCTGTTGCCCCTGCCCCTGTTCCTCCTGTTGCCCCCGTTGCCCCTGTTCCCCCTGTTCCCCCTGTTCCTCCTGTTGCCCCTGCCCCTGTTCCTCCTGTTGCCCCTGTTCCTCCTGTTGCCCCTGCCCCGGTTCCTCCTGTTGCCCCGTTGCCCCTGTTCCCCCTGTTCCTCCTGTTGCCCCTGCCCCTGTTCCTCCTGTTGCCCCTGTTCCTCCTGTTGCCCCCTGCACCCTGGTCCTCTGTTGCCCCTGTTCCTCCTGTTGCCCCTGTTCCCCCCGTTCCCCCTGTTCCCCTTGCCCCTGTTCCCCCTGTTCCTCCTGTTGCCCCTGTTCTCCCTGCTCCTGTACCTACAATTTATATCACTACTCGCAAGTCTACAACAATCCTGTTTCTTATCCAGTAACCTCTGCCCAACAATCACCGGCCACTCCAGCCCAACAACGACCAGGCGTCCAAAACCCCAGTGATCTGGACAACGTCAGTCTCTGTGAGCCGTCCCCTAGGTACCAAATCTGGCACTTCTTCATATGGCTCTCCCACAAAATCCAGTCATTTAGAGACAACATTTGTCCCTTTTGATTATTCTAGGCTGCTGATTTTGATGTGTTTGAGGTGCATGTGTAGGTCTAGGTTAGAATTATCTGGAGACGAAGAACATGGTTGAAGTTGTGGTGTAGTAGTGAACTGTGTCTTTCTGCTCTCCTGACGGCTCTTCAGGCCTTGGTCAGTTCCATCACGACTATTACTCTGATACTGAGGCATCAACTCAATATTCTACTCCATCACTCGCCCTGTCTATCACTTGAATACAAGTTTTTTGATTATAACTTTTTCTTCTTTATCCGACACTCGCCATTAGTACATAATTTCTTTGAGAATTATCACCATTAAGTTTTTTGATAGGTAAAGGGTAAAAATGTCTCTCATATATTTTTCAAATATGATCGTGTTTGTTTATTTTGGAGAAAAAAAATTTAATTTTTAACTCTTGATGACAAATCCAGGTGTAAATGCATGTGTGCTCTTGTTACTGTAACGGTCTCTTTATAATCACATGATCAATAAGCATTAAAGACTGATTCTCTCCAGTTTTGGTTCAACCCTTCCTGTAAAGCAGGGGTCTCAAAATCAACTTACCCGGGGGGCCGCTGGGGGTATAGTCTGGGTGAGGTGGGCCGCATTAAGGCGCCTTAAAAACCAAGGTTTACATATTCCAAAAAAGTACAACTGGTGCAATCGTCTCAATCTTTAATAATAACAGGTCAGAATAGGGATGCAAATTATGATTAATTCAATAATCGTTAGTTGAATGACCTTATCGATCGAATTGATAAGAGGCGATTTTCCTGGGCCTGAATTTCCCTCAGTTTCACTAAGACTAAAATCTAAACATTGTTTACTAAATAAACTGCATGTCATATTCCTTAATGAGTGATTTGCTGTACCATTGGAGATACAGTACAGACAATGACATTTATGTAGGCTAAAATAACAAATCTATTGTGAATAGAAATTAAATAAAACATGTCCAGCTGCTTTACACATGAAAGAAGTGTTCACTGGCTCCTCACACAGACACATGTCAGGAGTCAGCTTGTTTACAGTGAGGCCAGCTACTGAGAACATGTGTTCCATTCAACTAGCATCCTGATTAAAAAGAAAGAAAGAAACTCCAAGTGCTTCATGTGAGCTGCGTATTCACAGCGAGCCAAAATGGAAATGCTGATTAACACGCGGCAGTCTCCTGTTTGATCCATTCTGGGACTTATTCTGACGGAGCACTGCTACATGCGACCAGAGATTACGCCGACACTGAAAACACACACCGTCAACATACCAGCGCCAGGCTGCTGAGACCTGTCCAACAGACAGCGCGTCGCTTTGGCACAGTTTTCAATGCGCGCTCTCATTCTCTGGTGCAGTACGCTCAACACAGAGCTCACCCCGCTGTGTGTGTGTGTGTGTGTGTGTGTGTCGGGGGGCGCGAAATACTCTGCAGCGGAGAAATGCGCGAGCATGCAGAGACAGACAGAAACGACACGCCGAGCAGAACGGAGGCTGGCACTGCTCAAAAAACAATTCAAACTAATATCAGAGAAATACTGACGGGCAATTAATAATAAAAATAAATGCACAGGACAAGCCTCAGTTAAATAGTGCGTGTGAGAAATATGTGCGGGCCGCACTAACACTAACTTGATGTCAACGTGGGGGGGGCACCCAAAATATAGGCTCGCGGGCCGCTACTTTGAGACCCCTGCTGTAAAGTATACAATTATTTGTTCAGCTTTAGTTTTGCTAATAATCTCCAATAGAACTACAACAGTATGTTTATTGATAATGGTAATTTGGTGATGTAGATTTCGGGTGTAGTACCTTTCTTTGACCAGAAGGGGCTGCTGTGGTGACTCTTTTAAAATTAACCATATTCAACACATGGAAACAACACGAGCTGAGCCGAGCCGAGCCGAGCCGAGCCATACCAAACTGGGAACTTCCACTAAGAGAACAGCTCATTGAAGTTTCAAAGTTTTCAAAGCAACACTCATACCCCTACACAACGAGCCAGAGTCATGCTGTGCAGAGGCGTTAGTTGCATTCAAATTTTTAATCGGATTAAACATTATGCTGGATTATTCTGCATTAACTTTGACAGCCCTGGATTTAATGTTTGTGTTTAACTATTTTAAGTGTTAAAGATAAACGGTTGTCTTATGGAACAGTTTGTATTCAACAAGAAAGGAAGGAAGACAAAGACAAGGAAGGCAGCTGGACCAGATGCCATTAGCTCCAGGCTCCTTAAATCCTGTGCAGACCAGCTGTGTGGAGTTATGGAGCATGTCTTCAATCTGAGCCTCAAGCTGGGGGTGGTACCACAGCTCTGGAAGACCTCCTGTGTGGTACCAGTGCCTAAAACACCGCACCCCAAAGACCTCAGCAGCTACAGACCAGTGGCTCTGACAACCCACCTCACGAAGACACTGGAGAGACTGGTCCTGAGACACCTCCGCTCCACAGTGGGCTCCTCCATGGATCCACTGCAGTTTGCCTACAGGCCTAATGTTGGAGTGGAGGATGCTGTTACCTTCCTGCTACACCGAGCTCTTTCTCACCTGGAGAAGCCCGGCAGCACTGTGAGAATCACCTTCTTTGATTTTTCCAGTGCTTTCAACACCATCCACTGGAGCAGACAGGGGTGGACCACCTGCTGTCAGAGTGGATCAGGGACTACCTCACAAACCAACCACAGTTTGTGAGAGCCCAGAACTGTGTGTCTGACCTGCTTACCTGTAGCACGGGTGCCCTCAGGGGACCGTCCTGGCCCCCTTCCTCTTCACCCTGTGCTGCAGGGTCCTGATGACTCCCAGCTTGGACTGCACAGTACATATTGAGGAGGACAGGAGCCTTAATGTGGAAGTGTACAGGAAACCCACACACGGACCAGTACCTATTGTTTGATTCACACCACCCACTGGAACACAAACTGGGAGTCATCAGGACCCTCCAGCACAGAGCACAAACTGTACCAACCAGCTCAGAGGGGAAGAAGAAGGAGCAACACCACATCAGGAAGGCCCTGCAAACATGTGGCTACCCGAAGTGGGCACTCATCAAAGCCACAAAAACAAGACCCCCCAACAACAAGAAGAAGGACAACACCAGGCGAGAAAGAACATCTCCATTCCATATGTGTCAGGAGTATCAGAGAAACTCCGCAGGATCTTCAACAACCATGACATCCCGGTCCATTTCAAACCTATGACAACACTGAGACAGAGACTGGTTCACCCGAAGAATAAGATTCCCAGGGAGAAACACAGCAATGTGATATGCAGTCCAGTGCAGTGAGGAATGCTCTGATCTGTACATTGGAGAAACTAAACAACCACTCCACAGAAGAATGGCTCAGCACAGGAGAGCCACCTCCTCAGGACAAGACTCAGCTGTTCACCTCCACCTCAAAGAGAAAGGAGGACAACAACGTTCACATTTTAGACAGGGAGGAAAGGTGGTATGAAAGAGGAGTCAAGGAAGCCATCTATGTTAAGCTGGAAAAACCTTCCCTTAACAGAGGTGGTGGCCTCAGACATCATCTTTCTACCACATACAATGCAGTGATTCCATCCATTCCCAGGAAGTTTGCACATACAGCAAAAACAAAGGGCTGTCAACCAGTCCCCCTCCGGCAGTTTCATAGTCGTTAGCCAGTCGTTAGACTCACCTGGCCCAGTCAGCCAGAACATCACAGGTAAGTATGGAAACATTTAGTGCTATTGTTTGTAAGTGTTTTAAAGTTTTACCCAGACCCACCCACTGAGGTCTGTAACCACATATAAACCATGTTTCCCCACCAAACAGTTAGAACTGATGAAGCTGCTTGGATGAGCAGCGAAACGTCTTCTAGAAAACTCTACAAGTCCAGACGCCTTGCTTCAATCTTCTCTACGTATATTTTTACTGTTATTTATGTACAGTTTATAAACCACTTCTACCTCCACTCACCTGTGCAAAAACTGTTAATATGTAAATTTTTTTGTTTGAGTCTATTTATATCTTTTTCTTAACTTATCCCTTGACCGAGACCGAAAATTCAGAAGAAGAACGCGGACATATGCTGCGCAGAGCTGATGCTGTGTGCTAAAGCTTGTTCCATACTCCACGAGAACAGAGAGATATGTTCGTGTTCCCGAGGTGACGAGAACAAAGTCCTTTTCGGCCCGGACTTTTTAAAACGTGTGTGCAGAACTCATACGGCCCACTGACTGCAGCGTGCAGCGCACACACAGACAGACAGGGTTTAAAGACATTTCGCTGCTGAACAGCAGAAACCGCAGTTTAAGTGAACATGTGCGGAGGAGCAGGATTTGTTTCTACTATGCGGGTTTTGCTAATTTGCTGTTGACCTGAATGAGTGATGATAACGAGCCGGTCATGTTCAGGGGGGGGGGGGGGGGGGGGGGGGGGGGCGTGACGTGCTCGTAGCATCATAACAGACTGAACTGTGAGGTTCATCCATGAAGGCTGAGTCACTCTGACAGCAGTCAGCTGGTTTTAGGGAGTTATAGAACATGGTTACATGACGAACGCCCATTTAAAAAGTATTATTATCCTGCTACAGTGGAGCATTGTCTGCCAGTATGATATCCTCATACAGCTAAAACTGTAATGGACAGAATGAAAAGTCTGTCAGCTGGAGCTCAGCTTTAGAAAGAGAGGAGAGTGAGGCAGAGAGGAAGAGGTGAGGAAGATGAGAGAAGAGATACTGTTGCTGCATTAGAAACATGTTGAAGAAAACATATATCTCAATCACAACTATCAAATAAATAATAGTGTATATAATTTAAATAATTTTTAATTCCCATTGCCAGATAGATAAGTGAGGAGTGACTGCCAGAAAATACAGAGAGAACGCAAACAGGAACTGAAGAGTGCTGTAACTTTGAATCTTCATTATGGATTTCTGACAGGCAGACTCGTTGGATAGTTTGTCCATAATTTGAACGAGTACTATCGGTACATGTATTTATTTTTTTATTTACCTGTGTTCATTAAACAAGGTCCAAGAAAAAAGAAAAGAAAAAAAGGTTAGGCGCACCAGTGCAAAAAGTTAGTCTAGAGCCCTGGGGACTAATAAAGGTTTCTTAATCTTAATCTTAATCACAATTTGTGCTCATTGATTTTGTAAAATGATTTATCAAACATTTCATTATATTGATTGAACTTTTATTTTGTTAAATGTAGGGACTGCAGAGTGTCCCAGCATGCACTGTGCTCTGTGCAGCAGGTGAGTTTAAAGAAAACAGAGACGGGGATCTGTCTACATTCATGTTTATTAAAATGTATTTGATTGTAATAAAAATAAATAAACATATCAACATATATCTATACATATATACATTAAATATACAAATCAATTTATCTATAAATACATATATACATCTAAAGTAATTTACAACAAACAGGTTTAACAGTTTACAGACCAGAGCCGTCAAGGTTGGACACATTATATACATCAAATTCATAGCTACTAGTATTTTCTTATGTCAAACTCTTGGTGTCTCTTTCCTAAAGTTCTGTTCAACAATGAATAATAAAAACATCCTCTCAAACAACCACTTCCAGTTTTCCACTTTCACAGCTGAGCATGGTGCAAAGCTGCATGGACAAAAGCTCTGTCTGTCTCCCAGTGGACACGTGGTTGCAGCAGCTTTGACTCTGATGTCCATCAGTTGTGTCTGTCCACACCATGACAGCCTTCCTCCTGCAGGTCCTGTGAGTCCATCTGAGGCCGGAGGAGATAAAGTCCCTTTAACAGATGTGTGTGAGTGAAGCTGCTGTCCTCTCTGTTCACAAAGACCCCCTGAGCAAGGCACCTAGAGTGGAGGGACTTTACTGACCTGGAAGCAGAAGAGACGAGACACACGTCAAACACCTGTCTCCCAAACATCTGTCGGCCATCAGGTAAAAACAACTAAAGACTTTTGACTCACTTCTGATTTTTGGTGATTTGACACAAACACGTATAAACCAGATCCAACACCGAGGACCAGAAGGAAGACCAGGAAGACCACCAGAGGGATCAGCCTGCTCCGATGAGACGAACCACCGAGATCTGTGAGACAGAGACGAGAACCACTGAGACTGAAATCCACTAAAACTGGAACATTGAGGTGAGTGTCTGCTGCTTTACAGCTGCTAACACTGTGTTTCATTCAGCCACCACCTGCAAACACACTGAAGGTCAGATAGAGGTCAGATTTTCAAGCCTAAAGAGAAAAATAAAAGAAATAATGCTGGATTTTTTACAGAGTTTTGATCTTTGTTTAAGTCTCACCATCAGATTCCTCCTTTGGAGCTTGGTGGTTTCTGGGATCCAGTGGTGTCTCTGTTGTCCCTGTTTTAGCTGGTTTTGCTTCTGGAAGAACAGAAGATTCAGACTTTTTTATGAAAATAACATTTAAAGAAGAGTTGTTGAAGTCACTGATGTTGCTTACTCACCAATGATCAGACTAACGATCGATGACTGAGTCCATCCCTTTAACATTGGGATGTAGCATCTGTATCTTCCTTCATCTTCCTCTGAGACATTGAAGATTTTGAGTGATATGTTTCCATGATTGAGTCCGTCTTTGAACAGCATGGTCCTCCCTCTGTACGCCTCCATTTGCATGTTGGGGTCCTCTTTGTAGTGCCGGTACAGACTGACATACTCCTCTCCTTTCAGCTGGTCTCTGGGGTCAGGCGGCAGGTCGGGCTTTAACCACTCCACTGTCCGCTCTGCCAGATTTAACTCTGGCTCCAGGCGACACGTCAAGATGACATCATCACCTGGAGCAGCTGTAACGGTCTTAGGTGAGCCGATGACCTGATACTGACCTGAGAAAGAAGGAGGACATTTTGAATACATTTTATTCTTATCAAGTAAACAAAACTTGTGACCGGCTCCATAGAGGTGCTTTGAGAAAGTTACCAGTTGGTAAGGAAGTGGTTGCTCGAATATATGGTTTGCACGAATTACCAGTGCAGCAGATGTTGGTGCTGTAAGCACACACATACACACACTCAGTGTTGAACAATTCATTTCTGTAAAATACAGAAGCGGCCCCTGCAGCACTTGCACACAGTGACCATCACTTCTTCACATCCAGCGACTGAAGTTTTGCATGTTGATTTATGCAGTACATGTATAAATCAGCAAGATTAGGTGAATATGTCCTTATATCACAGAAAAGAGACGACTGGTGGAAAACACTGAGTTATAATCAGAGGTTAATGCACTAAAAAGATCATATTTCATTACAGTGTAGAAATAAGCAGAGTAGCAGTATGATCTTACCTTCCACACATGTGACGATGAGAATGAGTAGAAAAGTGATCAGAGTCAGAGCAGAAGAGAGAAAACCGTCCTCACTGCCCATTGAGATCCACAGAGTGTCAGCGTGTGAAACAACCCAGAGGCTGTGTGAATATATAACTCTGAAACCACTCCGCCCACACTGACTCACTACAGGCTGAGACTTCAGAGACTCCGCCCACATTACTCAAATTACTCGGTCAAAGGGATCCCCTCAGTGACGTAGCTCAGTCTGACTGCACCACTGTGATCCAGCAGCTCTGCCCACTTTACACCTGCTGTAACGGGGCGCACTGTGACCTGCAGTCTGTCTCCACTGTTTGGTTCTCTGGTGTTCTTTGCATGATTTTAGGATAATTACATCATGATAGTGAGAGTCTGTAGTGTTTCTGTTCTATTTTTAGGTCAGAGCTATTTATAGTGGAACAGGCTACCCCCACATTCTTAGATGGATGATGATTCACTGCTTCATGTTTGGTTTGTTTTTAACCTCACCTGTGAATGAGGTCAGCTGCACCTCCAGAGCTGCCACACACAGCGTACAAGGGCTGTAAATGTAGCTAATGTTTAACCTGAAGACAGTCTGTCCCAGAGACAGGTTAACATGCTTGTATAGGTTGTCCAATAAAACCTTCCACCGGAGCTTATGACCATAAATACATAAAGGTGCAAACTATGACTAAATTATAAACATATAAAACATGACTTATTTTTAATCACCCATGAAATGACTATCATGAATAATTGAACTGAAATATTAAATAAATTGTACCTATAATGTTACATTAAAAACATTAAGACCTCCTTCCTGATCAGCAGGACACAACAGGGAACACGTGATCATCTGCTCACAGCTGCTCACAGGGACAGTGATGCAGTGCATGCTGGGACATTTTACTGCTCCACCAGCATCTTACACCTGTGCAAAAAACACCTGCTCATAGTGGGTTGTAGTGAACCTTTTGTTCTTTCTTCCCTGTGCCATGATTTTTTTTTTTTAACTTTGTCACGACTGGTGTTATTTATGGTTTAGTTTTCCTTGTTTTGGGTTTTTAGTTTGATCTGTGTTTAGTTAATGTTATTTTCCTGTAGTCCTGGTGTTTCCCTGGGTTTGTGTTTTGTTGTCTAGTCTTGTCTTGTGTTTCCTGTTTTACTTTGGTAGTCCTGTCCTCCTTGTGTATTGTCTTGAGTTTTGCTTCCTGTGTTTTCCCTCCTTGTTTGATTACCTGCCCTGCCCTCATGTGTGTCACCTGTGCCTCGTTGTCTTCCCTGGTCCCTTTGTATATAGTCTGTGTCTTCCCCTTTGTCTTTGCTAGTTCGTCTCGTCTGGTGTAGGGTTTGTTTTGTTTCATGTCTTGTCCATGCCATGCCATGCCATGCCATGCCTAGATCCTCGCGTATCTCATGTACTTCTGCCTGACCTCAGCGTGCTCCAGGTAGAGGCCTCGTTCATGCCTTGTCTTTTGCTCTTGCCTTTTACGCCATGTGCCTGTTTTTCTGAATCTAGTTTTGCCACGCTAAGTGTGATTTTTCAGTTAATGTTTTGTACTTTACCTTTTGACCACGACAAGTGTGATTTTTAGTTTTGTATTGTTTCGCCCTCCTGGCTTTAAATAAAAGACTGTTTTGGACTTATAACCGCTCTGCGTCCTGCACCTGTGTCCACTCCTCATCCACAAACCCTGACAAACTTAAATTTTTATTGCGTTTTCACAAGTATTTGGTACATTACAATACAATAACAATAGTAACATTAATAAGTTGTCTGGAGGTGGTTTACCTTTTAGTCCACTGTAGCAGTCAGGTTTGATCAATTGGTGTCAGATCTCATATAAATATTCCATTTCTCCCAACGCTTTTCAAATACACTCTCTTTAAGTCTCAACAAGTATGTCAGTTTTTCCATAATGCAGATTTCTTGGATAATTTCCAACCACTGCTCCTGTTTTGGAGTGTTGACATTGAGCCAGTTTCTTGTGATCCCTTTCTTACTTGCTGCAAGCAGTACTTTAGTCAGGTACAGATCTTCTTTCATTACAACCTTGTCAATATTTCCAAGATACATAACTTGGCAAGTATTTGGAATCTCATATCCCAAGATGTTTTTAACAACTGTGTTAATGTCTTGCTAGTATATTGCAATTTTTGTACAAGTCCAGAAGATGTGTGCGTGGTCCGCCTCCTTACTTCCATATAGTCTCCAACAGCCTTGCTGTATAGCCAGTTGCCTAGATTTTATCTTTGGTGTGATGAAATAACGAGTTAGATTTTTCCAGCAGAACTCTCTCCATATTAATGAATTTGTTGATGTGGACTGTGTCTCACACATGTGGTACCACTCCTCCTCGTTAAATTGGATTTTTAATTCTGCCTCCCATTTTGCTTTGATATAAAGTGTTGTTTCTTTCCTGCTTTCCCTCAAAGCTTGATAGAAAGCAGAGGTGGGCCGAGACCCCCTCTGCTTATATGAGTCAATTATATGAAATAGTTTGTCAACTGCAAGTATCGATAGAAGTCTTTATTTTCAAGGCTGTACCTTGTCTTTATATCTTGGAAACTTAGAAACTCTCCATCCTCCGAAACTGTGCACAATGCTGTCATACCTTTTGTGGCCCATTCTTTGAATGCTGGATCATATATCCCTGGCATAAACTTTGAATCATACGCGAACCACTTCAGAATGCATATGTCTCTCTTAAGTTTGTATTTCCTCGCTACAGTACTCCATATTTCAAGTGTAAACGCTACTATTGGATCCATATCATATTTCAAAGCAGCTATCAAATGTTTATCCCAAACCAATATCTGGACTTGGTTACATTGTATTTCCCTTTCCATGTCTTTCCATTTAGACTTGTAGTCAGGTCTACACCAACAGGCCAAATATCTAAGTTGAGCTGCATAAAAATATTCTGTGAGGTTAGGCAATGCCAATCCCCCCTTGTTCTTAGGGTAATTGAAGTGTTGTATATTTTATTCTTGGTTTTTTACTGCTCCAAATGAATCTAGAAATCATCTTGTCCCAAGCAATAAATTTGTTTTGTGGGATATTAATTGAAAGAGCTTGAAATAAATATAACAATTTGAGTAAAATATTCATTTTAACTGTCTGTATTCTATCACTGAGATCTAATGGAAGGGTGGACCATCTGTCAATATCTTTTTGGATGCTTTTTTCAATCTCACTATAATTGTTTTCAAACATGTCAGGGAGTGTTTTACTTAGAGTTACACCAAGATACTTCATTGTTTTAGAGTTCCATTTCAAATTATATGCTTCTTTTATTCGCTGGGATGGAGAATAATTCAAAGAGAGAATTTGTGGTTTTGATATGTTCAATATATATCCCGAGTAATATTCAAACTTTTCTAGAAGAGACATTAGGTAAGGAAAACACACATCTGGTTGTTCAAGAAAAATAATGACGTCATCCGCAAATAGACCGATGATATGTTCAGTCCCCCCCACAGTGACACCCTGCAGCTCCTCACTCTGCCTTATTGCCTGTGCTAAAGGCTCGACATACAAAGCGAAAAGAGTGGGAGACAGACAACAACCTTGTCTTGTCCCCTCTCCAAGTGAATTGCATTGGTCAGGCTTCCGTTAACTCTAATTCTAGCTGTGGGCTCTTGATAAATAGTTTTAATACACTGAATACACATTTTCATTGAAGCCAAATCTCTTTAATACCTTGTACAAGAATAACCAATTAACACTATCAAATGCTTTTTCTGCATCCAAACTAACCAGAATTGTACTTATACCACTTTTTGGGCACTATCTAGAATATGGAGTGTTCTCCTAATATTATCATGAGTTTGGCGTCCTTTAATGAAGCCAGTCTGGTCCTCATCAATCAAATCTGGTATTAGCCTCAAGTCTCTTGCAAATAATTGATGTAAATAGTTTGTAGTCAACATTTAAAAGGGAAATTGGTCTGTAATTTTTGCAGTCTTCCTTATCTTTGCCTTCTTTAGGTATAATAAGGTAATAATTGCTTCCTTCCATGATGGAGGAGCCCCTCCCTCCCTAAGAGTCCAATTAAAACAGGACAGAAGCAAAGGTGTTAGCTCCTTCTGGAAAGCCTTATACCATTCCAAAGGGTACCCATCGCTACCTGGTGATTTGCTAGTCTTTAACCTACTGATTGCAGCTTCTAACTCCGTACATGTGAATTGTGACGTAATAGTACCATTCTGTATCGTACCAATAGATGGCAGGTCAAGTTTATCAAGAAAGCCCCTTATTGTCTTTTCATCAGCTGATAATGGTTTAGAATAAAGTTGCTTGTAGTATGTTTCAAATATTCTTTGTATTTCCTCTGGTTGATGTGCTAGTTGGTTTGTTTGAGGGTTTCTTATCTTATGAATTGTATTAGCAGCCTGTTGTTTCCGCAGGCGTCTAGCTAAAAGCCTAGTTGCTTTTGGGCCTGATTCATAATATGTTTGTTTTACAAATCTCGCCCGCTTTTCTATATCCGTCTGGA
Organism: Parambassis ranga; assembly: GCF_900634625.1. Taxonomy (NCBI): domain Eukaryota; kingdom Metazoa; phylum Chordata; class Actinopteri; family Ambassidae; genus Parambassis; species Parambassis ranga. The sequence continues at coordinate 4,387,578 of NC_041026.1, read as the reverse complement.
GTATCTCATTTATTTCTTCCCTTACCTTCTGTATTTGCTGTAATACAGAGCGATTTTCTGTGTTTTTGTGTGTCTTTTCCAGTTCTTGCAGTTGTATTACTTTGTGTTTGTAAGCAGATAGTCTGGCCTTTTTTTGTGATGCTGTCAAGGCTATTAACTTCCCCCAAATGACTGCCTTCATGCCATCCCACAGAATCGCTGGGTTTACTTCTCCATTATCATTCTCTGCCATATATCTTTTCATTTCTCCTCTGATCTGTTCCACATGCACCTTATTGTTCAAGATGCCTATATTTAGCCTCCATACAGTATTTATTTTCTATTATTCAAGTGTATTGTTAAGTTGATCCCACTGTGGTCAGATACATCTGCCGCTCCAATTTTACATCCACCCTGTGAATTTCACTTGTATTAATTAAGAAGTAGTCAATTCTAGAGTAGACAGAGTGAGGTACTGAATAGTGTGTGTAGTCCCTTTCTAGTGGGTGAAGCTCTCTCCACACATCTATTAGTCCCATTTCCCTGGTTGTTGTATTAATAAACTTGGTCAGATGCTTTTTGCTTCTTTTGGAGCTTGTTGTATCCAAGTTATGATTCATGAACACATTGTAATCCCCTCCACATATCAAAATACCTTCAGATTCTAGGGCAATAGTGTCAAACAGAGTTTTGAAAAAACGTTTAGTGCTCTCCGGAGGAGCATAAACATTGACCATCGTGACCATTTTATTTTCTAGCTTTCCTTTCATTAGTATATACCTCCCTTCATTGTCCCTAACCTCTTTTAAACATTAAAATTGAACTGCATTTGCATAGGTAGACCAGGTGGACAGGTGTTGGTGGACTTGTGGTCTGAATCTGGTTGGTGTCCTCCTGTAGCTGCCTCAGAGATCTGTGTAACTCCGACCAGTTAAGATAGCACGTAACAGAGGACCTAACGGGGACCTTTGAGGGACACCTGCTGTAACGGGGCGCACTGTGACCTGCAGTCTGTCTCCACTGTTTGGTTCTCTGGTGTTCTTTGCATGATTTTAGGATAATTACATCATGATAGTGAGAGTCTGTAGTGTTTCTGTTCTATTTTTAGGTCAGAGCTATTTATAGTGGAACAGGCTGTAAATGTAGCTAATGTTTAACCTGAAGACAGTCTGTCCCAGAGACAGGTTAACATGCTTGTATAGGTTGTCCAATAAAACCTTCCACCGGAGCTTATGACCATAAATACATAAAGGTGCAAACTATGACTAAATTATAAACATATAAAACATGACTTATTTTTAATAATATCAACCCATGAAATGACTAATCATGAATAATTGAACTGAAATTATATTAAATAAATTGTACCTATAATGTTACATTAAAAACATTAAGACCTCCTTCCTGATCAGCAGGACACAACAGGGAACACGTGATCATCTGCTCACAGCTGCTCACAGGGACAGTGATGCAGTGCATGCTGGGACATTTCACAGCTCCACCAGCATCTTACACCTGTGCAGAAAACGTCCTCATAGTGGGTTGTAGTGAACCTTTTGTTCTTTCTTCCCTGTGCCATGATTTCTTTAACAGGAATATGAGTTCAGCTCTAACCTGGGATTGAATTAGTTGAGCTGCAGCAGGTGCTGCTGATCATCAGTCCTTGATGCAGGTGTGCAGAGCTCTATAAAGCAGATGTTTCTGTTGCTCTGCAGCATTCAAGTGAATTTCTTTCGAGGTTTAAAACTGTTAACCTTCATTTATTATGACTCTCTGGCACCACTTGGCAGGTGTCTTCGTCAAGAGCAGACATTTCTCATGACTTTTGATGAGAGCCTGTCCACTTCCTGTTTCCCAGTTTTCAGCAGCTCAGCACTCGTTCTTTCAGCTCCTCTTCTCTCCTGGTTGACACCTGGATCCAGACATTTCAAACTTGGATTCATCTCTCCATTAAACTCTTTTCCTGGGCTTCAGTCCGGTCTCTGTGAGCGTGTGCACATCTTTATCTTTTCTAAGACCATGTGGACTTATGATTTAAATAATACTGTATTTTCTGGTTGTATTCTTGTGTTGGTTGTCAGCCTCCCACAGACATGACTGTTGTGATCACCTTTCTCTGGTACCTCATGTGTTTCACTTTCTAACCACCACTAACCCCCCACTGTGTTAGAGCAGCACAAGCTGTGGTAGCACAGTCCTTTGTCCAGCTGGGGGCGCTGTGGTTTCTGAGGTCCTGTCAGCATGTTGTGCTGTGTGAGTCCACAGGGGACTCAGAGGGTCATTAAACCAGGGAGTCCATTCACTGCTAGCTAGCTGGTTAGCATGCTAACCCTAGTAGATAATATGAAGAGAGGTCATATCAGCTGTTTAATGATTTATCAAACATTTCATTATTTGATTGAACTTTTATTTTGTTAAATGTAGGGACTGCAGAGTGTCCCAGCATGCACTGTGCTCTGTGCAGCAGGTGAGTTTAAAGAAAAACAGAGGGGGATCTGTCTACATTCATGTTTATTAAAATGTATTTGATTGTAAAAATAAATAAACATATCTGTACATATTACATTAAATATACAAATCAATTTATCTATAAATACATATATACATCTAAAGCAATTTTAGCATGTGTTCAAGCTTTGACTCTGATGTCCATCAGTTGTGTCTGTCCACACCATGACAGCCTTCCTCCTGCAGGTCCTGTGCATCTGAGGCCCGAGGAGATAAAGTCCCTTTAACAGATGTGTGTGAGTGAAGCTGCTGTCCTCTCTGTTCACAAAGACCCCCTGAGCAAGGCACCTAGAGTGGAGGGACTTTACTGACCTGGAAGCAGAAGAGACACATGTCAAACACCTGTCTCCCAAACATCTGTCGGCCATCAGGTAAAAACAACTAAAGACTTTGACTCATCTGATTTTGGTGATTTGACACAAACACGTATAAACCAGATCCAACCGAGGACCAGAAGGACCAGGAAGACCACCAGAGGGATCAGCCTGCTCCGATGAGACGAACCACCGAGATCTGTGAGACAGAGACGAAAACCACTGAGACTGAAATCCACTAAAACTGGAACATTGAGGTGAGTGTCTGCTGCTTTACAGCTGCTAACACTGTGTTTCATTCAGCCACCACCTGCAAACACACTGAAGGTCAGATAGAGGTCAGATTTTCAAGCCTAAAGAGAGAAAATATAAAGAAATAATGCTGGATTTTTTACAGAGTTTTGATCTTTGTTTAAGTCTCACCATCAGATTCCTCCTTTGGAGCTTGGTGGTTTCTGGGATCCAGTGGTGTCTCTGTCGTCCCTGTTTTAGCTGGTTTTGCTTCTGGAAGAACAGAAGATTCAGACTTATTCATGAAAATAACATTTAAAGGAGAGCTGTTGAAGTCACTGATGTTGCTTACTCACCAATGATCAGACTAACGATCGATGATGCCAGTCCCTTTAAATTGGGATGTAGCATCTGTATCTTCCTCCGTCTTCCTCTGAGACATTGAAGATTTTGAGCGATATGTTTCCATGTTTGAGTTCGTCTTTGAACAGCATGGTCCTCCCTCTGTACGCCTCCATCTGCAGGTGGGGCCTCTAGCCGGTACAGACTGACATACTCCTCTCCTTTCAGTCGGTCTCTGGGGTCCGGCGGCAGGTCGGGCTTTAACCACTCCACTGTCCGCTCTGCCAGATTTAACTCTGGCTCCAGGTGACACGTCAGGATGACATCATCACCTGGAGCAGCCATAACAGTCTTAGGTGAGCCGATGACCCGATACTGACCTGAGAAAGAAGGAGGACATTTTGAAACCTTCTCAGTAGTCAAGCAAGAATCCATTAGCCCATTTCTAGGATGCTATGTTGTGGATGAAGGACAGAGAGACTAGATGACCTTACCTTCCACAGAGGAGACAACCAGCAAGGCCACAACAACCCCCTCCATGGTCACTGCCATTAGATCTGCAGTGTTAGAGAGACAGAATGAGACCATCTGTGCTCACACATAAAACAACTTCAGCAGGAAACACTTTAATCTGAGACTTTCTGTGTTCCTTTAATTTGCATTTTTACTGTCCTGCTGGTTCATATAGTGCAGCACTAATACTTCACATTTAATTTTGAAACATAATTCTGTGTTTAAGCTCAACCCGTGCATTTTGCTGACACATACGGTAGAGAAGTGTTCTGTTTTACATGTTTATTTATGCAGTACATTTATAAAACAGCAAGATTAGGCGAATATGTCTTTATATCACTGAAAAGAGACTGGTCTTGAAAACACTGAGTTATAATCAGAGGTTAATGCACTAAAAAAGATCATTTCAATAGAGTGTAAAAATAAGGAGACACAGAGTAGCAGTATGATCTTACCTTCCACACACGTGACGATGAGAATGAGTAGAAAAATGATCAGAGTCAGAGCAGAAGAGAGAAAACTGTCCTCACTGCCCATTGAGATCCACAGAGTGTCAGCGTGTGAAACAACCCAGAGGCTGTGAATATATATAAACCTGAAACCGCCCACTGAGACTCACTACAGGCACAAGACACCGCCCACATTATTGAAATGGTACCCTGTAAAAGGGAATCTCATGACATAGCTCAGTCTGATTGCACCACTGTGAGCCAGAAGCTCCGCCCACTTTACTGTCTGTCTCTCTGAAACCACCACAGCAGGCAAACAATAACAATCTCCATCATTATTCTGCTCTTTTATAAGTATGTTGTATAAAAGAAGCAGCATACCCTGAGATCGTTCTTCTTGTTTCTCTCAGCTTCAACACCTCATGCAAAGTCTGTATTTAAATACAGCCTGGGTAAATACAGTTAGGCCCAGAAATATTTGGACAGAGACACAAGTTTTGTAATTTTAGCAGTTATGAAAACATATTGTTGGATACAATTATATAATCAATATGAGTTCAAAGTACAGTCTTTGAGGTTTAATTCATGAGGTTGAACAAAAATAAGATTAACACATGTAGAATTGTAGCTATTTTTGAAGCGCCGTCCAATCAACTGTGCTGCATTTGGCTTTATCTGAGCAGAAAGTATATCCTTATACACTTCAGAATTCATCCGGTTGCTTCTGTCTGTTGTCACATCATCAATAAACAGAAGTGACCCAGTGCCACTGGAAGCCACCCATGCCTATGCCATCACACTGCTTCCACCATGTTTTACAGAAGATGTGGTGTGCTTTGGATCGTGAGCTGTTCCAATTCTTCTCCAAACTTTCTTCTTCCCATCATTCTGGTACAGGTGGATCTTGGTCCCATCTGTCCAAAGAATGCTGTTCCAGAACAGGGCTGGCTTCTTCAGGTGTTCTTAGGCAAAGCCAATTCTGGCCTTTCTATCCTTGAGGCGGATTAATGGTTTGGACCTTGTGGTGAATCTTTTGTAGTTACTTTCATGAAGAACCGGTTATGTGCTCCTATAAACTGAGCTTTAGAACAGGTTCAGTGAGAGAATGTCATCTGAGCATGATCCTGTGCTGATATGATCAAAAACAAGTGGCACTGACACCAGAGGGCAAACACACAGGAACTGTAGTGAGTTTATTATGACTCTCTGGCGCCACCTGGTAGGGGTTCTTCATGCAAAGACATCCATCCATCTTCCATTAACCCGTTTTGTACCGCAGTGCAGGGTCACAGGGGGTCACCAGTCCATCGCAGGGCAACATACAGACAGACAATTCACAATCACACTCACATGTCACTCATGTCACATGACCGCACTAGTTGCTCCTCCGCCTGACGCTCTGTGCCATCTCTGATTCTGTCTCTGTACCCGAATCAGCTGGCGGAGGGATCCGTCCGCATTTCAGCTCCTGCTGTGACTGGTGGCATCATGCTGAGCGTTTGGACTCGTTCGCATCGTAAACCTCACTTTGACTCAGCAGTAAGCATAATTCATGTTTAACCGAGCTAAGAACTCCGCCTTGATGGCAGTTTGTTTAGTTTAATGTATTAAAACTTTTGTTCCGCCTGCTACAGCGAGCAGAACTCCCTTTAAGACGTGAGTGTTTTAACACACTCTGCTTAAATTAACCCTAAAACCTTTAAAGCACCCCAACATTGTGCACCTTATTTTACACATTAAAATGTGAACTTTAATTCAGCTACCTTCTTTGTTGAACAAGTGTTTTCACTATAAAATACTGAACAGGAAGTCAACATGTACCCAAGTGGCAGCCTTCAGTGCTCAGACTTGAAGCCCATGCGGAAGTGTCAAAACTTGTAGTTCACGCTGCAACCACTGGGGGCTGGCTCCAGAAGCGAGTTATTTCCCATAGACTCCCATGTTAAAATGGCCGACTTCACAGCAGAAATGAACATGTTCACAGCCTGGTACAAAAACCCCTCTGGTCTCAAGTGATAGGTTCTCTTCTAGTGTCAATTGTACGGTACAACTCACTCATTTTACGGTAATTATATTATGGGCGTTGCCGCTTGAGCCACAGACAGTTGACGTATCACAGCGCGAGTTTCCTGCCTCCACGATCACCCGCCCCCATAAACTCCGCTCTGTTACTGTCGATGATATCACCATGAACACTGCGCAGATAAAACGGATGATTTTTAATGTAATATTTTGCTGAGAATGTTACTAAACTGTGTGTTTAGTTATTGGAATGTTGAATGTATGAATTGGAATGATTGTGACCTGATTATTTTTTCATTGATTAGGCGACTAATTGTTACTTCTGGCCCTGCAGGTCAGGTTTTGTTTTGTTGAACCCATCAAATGAACTTCTTGTGTAAGCAAGTTGCGAGCTTACCTGGTAGATCATTTCATTTTTTTGTTTCTCCTTGGACTCGAAACCTTAGATCATTTGGATTTGGACCAGTTTTATTTATTTTTAACAGAAAAAGCTGGACGTTTGTTTAGTGTGTGGACTATATTAACGGCACTAATGCTTTAGATAATAAGAAAGGTTTTGAAACCTGTTGAACTGCCGGTTGAGACAAATAACTGTTGAATGTATTTATTTTGTTGCCATAATGCAATTTAATATATAATTATTTTTGCACTTAACTCCGTTGTTGTGTCTTCATTCACACCCATTCAAGGCTCTAACAACCCCCTTCTTCTGCCAGCAGTTAAATGCATTGTCATAGCCCCGTTAAAGGTAGGGAGGAGATTTAGAAAACTCAGTGAGAGTCAGCCAGATTTCTAAAGTGAACACACGCCCTGTTCTCTCGGAGCTCGGAGGCTTTGTTGAAGCTTCGACACCTGATTCAAGAAAAAGGTTCATACTCGAGGCTTCAATGACACAGTGCTCGAGTAGGCCATCTAGTGGTGAATAAAATGCATTGCGGTGTGTGTTATTGGTTCATGGATTGTTTGGGATTTGAATCTCCGTGCAGTCTCGTTCGACTACACTCTCTCTCTCTCTCCTTCATCCTCTCTCTCTCTCTCTCTCTCTCCTTCATCCCTCTCCTCCTCTCTCTCTCTCCCCATCCTCTCTCTCTCTCTCCCTTCTCTCTCTCCTCATCCTCTCTCCTCCTCTCCTCTCTCTCTCCTCTCTCTTCTCTCCCTCTCCTCATCTCCCCTCCTCTCTCTCTCCCTCCTCTCCCCCTCTCCTCTCCTCTCCCTCTCTCTCCCTCCTATCCTCCTCCCCTCCTCTCTCTCTCTCTCCTCTCCCTCTCCCTCCTCATCCCTTCTCTCTCTCTCTCTCCTCTCTCCTCTCCTTCTCCTCTCCTCTCTCTCCCTCCCCTCATCCTCTCTCTCTCTCTCTCTCTCTCTCTCTCTCTCTCTCTCCCTCATCCTCTCCGACTAGCAGCAGGACTGGTTCCCCCTTAAGTTGACGGGTCCTGCTCAAGGTTTCTTCCTCTTAAAGGGAGTTTTCCTCGCCACAGTGCTCTTAGGGGGGTTCCTGTGAAGCGCTTTGAGACAATGTCTGATTGTAATATGCGCTATATAAATAAAACTGAATTGAACTGAATTGAATTGACTACACTACATGGCTGACACAGTAAATACAGTAAATTTTCAGTTTCACTGCACACAATTGTTACAAAGTTACATTTGAAGTGGATACATAATAATTAGGCTGATCAAACATCATGAATAATCCGATTAAAATGTTTAACACAATTAAAGCATTTGCGGCGGAGAACAAAGCTGGATGGTGGTGTAGTATGAGTGTAGGGGAATCATCGTCTGGATGGACAGAAAGGCCCAGTCAGATCGGAACTGAGAACCTTCTTACATACAACTGTAAAATTGTAGAAAGGTCCTTAAACACAAATCAGTGCCAGTGTCTGACACTTCAGAGAATGAAATAATGTATTTATTATTACGCAGACGTTTCTCATGACGTTTGATGAGAGCCTGTCCACTTCCTGTTTCCCAGTTTTCAGCAGCTCAGCACTCGTTCTTTCAGCTCAGGAGCTGGGTCCAGGTTACACCCAGGAGAGAAGAGGACTCTTCTCTCCTGGGTGACACCTGGATCCAGACATTTCAAACTTGGATTCATCTCTCCATTAAACTCTTTTCCTGGTCTTCAGTCCGCTCTCTGTGAGCATGTGCACATCTTTATCTTTTCTAAGACCATGTGGACTTATGATTTACTAATAATACTGTATTTTCTGGTTGTATTCTTGTGTCGGTTGTCAGCCTCCCACAGACATGACTGTTGTGATCACCTTTCTCTGGTGCCTCATGTGTTTCACTTTCTAACCACCACTAACTCCCCCCCTGTGTCAGAGCAGCAACAAGCTGTGGTAGCACAGTCCTTTGTCCAGCTGGGGCGCTGTGGTCTCAGCTCTGAGGTCCTGTCAGCATGCTGTGCTGTGTGAGTCAGAGAGTCATTAAAGCAGGGAGTCCATTCACTGCTAGCTAGCTGGTTAGCATGCTAACCCTAGTAGATAATATGAAGAGAGGTCATCAGCTGTTTAATGATTTATCAAACATTTCATTATATTTGGATGGATTAAACTTTTATTTTGTTGGGGGACTGCAGAGTGTCCCAGCATGCACTGTGCTCTGTGTCTTCGTCACATGACAGAGAGCATGACAGCGTAGCAGGAAACTAATCAGAGGGCGATGGGAAATATCAGAGAAAGCCCAGCAGGTGAGTTAGAGGAAAAACAGAGAAGGGGATCTGTCTATGAGGAAGCTGCTGTATTTACTCTGTGATAGGAAAACATGATCACATGTTCCTGTTCGTCTCAAGTGTCTCTCCAGGAAACAGACAAACAGCAGAGGATTTAACCATGTGTGTTTGGACGTTCCCTCTGTGCCTGCGTGGGTTTTCTGCAGGTACTCCAGCTTCCTCTCACACTCTGAAGACGTGCTTGTCAGGTTTCTTGGTGACTCCAAATTGCCTGTCGGTGTGAGTGTGAAAGGTTGTTAGTCTGTTAGTCCCGTGAGCCTGTATGACAGGATGGATGGAAGTGTTGAAGGTGAGCATGTTAACCTGTTGTTCTCTGGGACAGACTGTCTGTAGGTTAAACATTAGCTACATTTAAAGCCCTTGTACGCTGTGTGTGGCAGCTCTGCAGGTGTGTCTGACCTCATTCACTGTAACTAGGTGTGGTTAAAAACAAACCAAACCTGAAGGCAGTGAATCATCATCC
>NC_041026.1:4286284-4378007 GCF_900634625.1 Parambassis ranga | reverse complement strand
ATCTAAAGAATGTGGGGGAAGCCTGTTCCACTATAAATAGCTCTGACCTGAAAATAGAACAGAAACACTACAGACTCTCACTATCATGATGTCAGACATATTTTCCACATAATATCTTAAAATCATGCATCAACACTGTTTGCACTGGTTTCTCGTTGTACGATAAGTTTCATCGTTATCTCTACACCACATGTTCCTCAGGACATCGATCACTAGTGCTGGTGTTTCTTCTTCCAGCGTGGACAATACTGCAGATAGACTCTGGACCATGAGCCTTGTCCTGCAGGCCGGAGAGCACTGATCTATAAAACTATGATATAAACATCTGTCAACAAACTAAGCAAGGATCCAGCTGCCAGCTGTCTGAGTCATTTCTGAGGTGGATCCTCACCTGTCACCATCTGCAACCATGGATGAGACCAGAGTCCACCACTTCTTAGACCTGACACCAGAGAACCAAACAGTGGAGACAGACTGCCAGTCACAGTGCGCCCTGTTACAGCAGGTGTCCCTCAAAGGTCCCTGTTGGGTCCTCTGTTACATGTTATCCTAACTGGACAGAGGCAGCTACACTGGTCTCTGAGACAGCTACAGGAGGACACCAACCAGATTCAGACCACAAGTCCACCTGATCTACCTCTACCTGAAGATGGAGGAGGAGCTCAGTGCTCTCTGTTTTGATCACTGCTGTCTTCAGATAATGTGAACAGCTGCTGGACTGTAGATAAAGGTCTGAGCCAGCTTTACTGAGGAACCTGCTAGAACATCTTCTGGTCTTGTGACCTGTTGACTCACAGTTTCAGCTGGTTAAATCAGCCACTTATCAGCTGACTCATGGTGTGATCAGCATCAACATAACCACACTACAGGCTCTGTTTAATGGAAGTATGATACAGATAACATGTTTAATAGTATGACAGTCACTCATGATGATGTGAAGATGTGCTGGTGCTCCTGCTCTGTGGGATTACACCAAGTGACTGTGGTGTTTAACATTCAAATCCTCTGTGCTCTGTGGAAAATAAAAACACAAACCAGTTCTCCACAGAGCAGCTTCATGACGTCATTCCTATTTATAAGCATTATACAAACACTTTATTGATCCCTTTGGGAAGGTCCCTCAGGGGAGTTCAGGTGCCAGCAGCAATACAACACCGACAGTCAGAGCAAGAGTTAAATACAAAGTAGAATTTAGTACAGTACAATAAAAGATAGAGGGATTATGTACAAACATTGCACAGCAGCATAGATGGTACACATGAGTTATTGCACTTATAAGTTATTGCACGTGTGTTGTATCAGGCAGGCTGTGCTCCTCCCTTCCTTCTCCCCCTCCTGCCAAAAGCAGAGTTGTAGAGTTTGATGGATCGGGGGACAAAGGAGTCTCTGAGTCTGAGGGTCATGCTCTTGGGGAGGAGCAGCCTGTGACTGTTCAGGCTCCTCTGAGCGCTGGTGACAGTGTGCAGAGGAGGACTGGCATCGTCCACAACGGCCAGAAGTTTTCTTAGTGTTCTCCTCTCTGCCACGGTCACCAGGGAGTCCAGCTTCATGCCGACCACAGAGCCGGAAGTTCTTATAAGGAGCTTGTTGTATCTGTAGATGTGATTAAACACAGTGTGATGATTCCAGCGTGTTTCTCACTGACTGAACATCTGTCCATTCTACAGGCTGTCATCCAGCAGCAAACATCTGGATGGGAGCTGTATGAGGTCACTCCTGGTTCCACGTTATTGTTGTGAATATATTTCTGGGTCTGTCTGACCATCTCCTGTGTGTGTGTGTGTGTCTCCAGCAGGTTTGTGCATCACAGACCTCTGCAGGAATGAAGATGGATCTCTGCTCTGGATGGAAAAACTCCAAGACACATATGAACCAGGCTGTAATAAAATACATTGCATGAGGTGTTGAAAGAGTCTGCTGAGAGAAACAAGAGGAGCGATCTGATGGTATGCTGCTTCTTTATTACACCGTACTGAATAATACCTAGGTGCAGACATGTCTTTGTTCAGATGGCTTCACTTCACAGACAGTGATCGTCTATAACAGCTCAGACACTTCATCCTTTCATCCTCCTCATGAAGATTTCATCAGATTACATAAGTATGATGTCAGAGGAAAACAATTAAATTTTTATCTGTCACTTTGAATAGAGGATTGCAGTTGTCAAAATAAATATGTATTTAACATATCATCATTTATTGCTCAAACATTGATAGCAGAAATAACAACAGAGAAAATGCTTCATTTCTGTTCCTATGTGATTATTGTAGTATATCTTGTTTTTTTCTCACTAGCTCACATGATCCATTGTAATCGGGTCTTGTGACTGTTTGAGGACACAAAGAAAAACAAACAGCATGTCACAATCAGAATTCTTTTATTTATCCCAGAGGGGAAATGACATGATCCAATAAAACAAAAATCAAAGATGGCATGGAGTTAAAATATATAATAAATATAAAATAGCATTTAAATCCCTGAGGTGTATGTAAAGAGAACATATTTACTATGGTATAAACCTTCAACAGTTTGACTGCGACAGGCAGGAATGACTTCCTCTCAGTGGTGCATTGTGGGAGTCGGAGCCTGTTGCTGAATGAGCTCCTGTAGCTGGTCAGCATGTCGTGGAGCGAGAGAGAGGGACAGTCCAGTATGGTCTGTAATTTGGACAGGGTCCTCTCAGACACCTCTGTCAGAGGAAACATTGCTGTTTCATAGAGATGATGACTGCTGTCAGTATCATTCATAAACACGTCATCAGCATCACCAACAAAATGATTGAGCATATAATGGATCCTTCCTGCAGGCCTCTGTCTGTGATCAGACTGTAAAATGATGAAAACAAGTCGTCTCATAAAATATCTGATCACTCAGTCTGTGGACACACATTGATTTTATTCTTTGATTATTTTATATAAGAGCAGAAATACTGATGGAGATTGTTATTGTTTTCCTCCTGTGGTGGTTTCATAGAGACAAGTGGGCGGAGCTGCTGGATCACAGTGGTGCAGTCAGACTGAGCTACGTCACTGGGGATTCCTTTGACCGAGTAATTTGAATAATGTGGGAGGAGTCTCAGCCTGTAGTGAGTTTCAGTGTGGGCGGTTTCAGAGTTATATAATGACACAGCCTCTGGGTTGTTTCACACGCTGACACTCTGTGGATCTCAATGGGCAGTGAGGACGGTTTTCTCTCTCTTCTGCTTTGACTCTGATCACTTTTCTACTCATTCTCATCGTCACATGTGTGGAAGGTAAGATCATACTGCTACTTATTTTGACACTTTAATGATATATTATCATCTTTAACATGTGTTATGTTCTATTACCTGTTAAACATGGAGGATATCATCTCTGTAATTAGCACATAGAAACACGTGCTGCATGAATTATGCTAATGTTTAGGACAGACCTTGTTTCATGGTGTTTCCCCAGGACATTTATAACAGGACAGTGCATCAGAGTATGACTATCACACTGTGGGAATAGAGGTCAGGTTTGTCTGAGGTAGCACAGATCCAGTCTTTGTCTTTAGCTGAAACTGTTGTGTCCTGGTGAAGAGGCTTAACCAGTTCTAATCCAGATGTTTAATACAGAACTCTTCATCGTAAGTGAGTCAGTTTAAAGGCAGGTCTGATCCAAACACATGAGAGCTTAGTCATGTCTGACTCACAACATAAACACCAGCAGTATTTGTTTTAATTGGCATTAATAGGGCTGGAAATGGACGTCCTCCCCATGAGAGGGATCAATCAGTACTGATGAGTCAACACTGACCTGTCGTAGAGAAGATTGAAGCAAGGCGTCTGGACTTGTAGAGTTTTCTAGAAGACGTTTCTCTGCTCATCCAAGCAGCTTCATCTGAAGCTTCATCTGAAGCTGCTCATCCAAGCAGCTTCATCTGAAGCTGCTTGGATGAGCAGCGAAACGTCTTCTAGAAAACTCTACAAGTCCAGACGCCTTGCTTCAATCTTCTCTACGTATGATGACCTGGATGACTGAGAATCTTCATCAACACACTGACCTGTCACTCAAATCTGAGTAATCTGAGTTTCTGCTGTAAAGTTGGACATTGTCTCTGTCTCTAAATTGTCCCTGAACATGAATTAAATGTGTCCTCCTCCCTCTTCAGGTCAGTATAAGGTCGTCGGCTCACCTGAGCCAATCGTGGCTGCTCCAGGTGATGATGTCATCCTGCCGTGCCACGTGGAGCCGAAGCTGAATGTTGAGGCGCTGACGGTGGAGTGGTCCGACCCCGACCTGAAACCTGACCCCAGAGACCGACTGAAACGAGTGGAGTACGTCCATCTGTACAGGGACACTGAAGACGTCCCTGACATGAAGTTGGAGACGTTCATCAAAAGGACGACGCTGTTCACAGACGACCTGAAGCAAGGAAACATATCGCTCAAGATCTTCAACGTCTCAGAGAAAGATCAAAGAAGATACAGATGTTTCATCCCAAAGTTAAAGGGCCACACACGGTCTTCAATCGTCAGTCTGATTATTGGTGAGGAAGCATCAGTGACTTCAGAAACTTTCAACAACTCTCCTTTAAATGTTATTTTCATGAATAAGTCTGAACCTTCTGTTCTTCCAGAAGCAAAACCAGCTAAAACAGGGACGACAGAGACACCGCTGGATCCCAGAAACCACCAAAATCCAAAGGACGAATTTGATGGTGAGACTTAAACAAAGATCAAAACTCTGTAAAAAATCCAGCATTATTTCTCTTTAGTCTTGGAAAATCCGACATGTCCCCTGCTTTACTGTAAACAATTGTTAGCACACTCAGAGAAAGTCACATTAGCACTGACTCAGCTGGAATTTCTTAGTTTACAGTAAAGAACATTTCAAAGAAAAACCCACACAAGTCGTGTTTACAGCACAGGAGGTCTGAGGAGCTCCCACATGGTGTCCTCAAAATCCAAGATGGCGGCTCAGCTTTAGCTGCAGTGTTAGCAGGTGTAAAGCAGCAGACACTAACCTCAAGGTTTCAGTTTTAGTGGATTTCAGTCTCAGTGGTTCTGGTCTCTGTCTCACAGATCTTGGTGGTTTGTCTCATCGGAGCAGGCTGATCCCTCTGGTGGTCTTCCTGGTCCTTCTGGTCCTCGGTGTTGGATCTGGTTTATACATGTTTGTGTCAAAGCTCCAAAAATCAGAAGTGAGTCAAAGTATTTAGTTGTTTTTACCTGATGGCCGACAGATGTTTGGGAGACAGGTGTTTGACATGTGTCTCTCTTCTGCTTCCAGGTCAGTAAAGTCCCTCCACTCTAGGTGCCTTGCTCAGGGGGTCTTTGTGAACAGAGAGGACAGCAGCTTCACTCACACACATCTGTTAAAGGGACTTTATCTCCTCCGGCCTCAGATGGACTCACAGGACCTGCAGGAGGAAGGCTGTCATGGTGTGGACAGACACAACTGATGGACATCAGAGTCAAAGCTGCTGCAACCACGTGTCCACTGTGAGACAGACAGAGCTCACAGCTGTCCGTCTTTATTCACATATATTTGAGGACTGAGTTTCTACTGAGTGAACCAAACTAGGGACAGACGGTGAGGACGTCTGTCCGTCTGTGGATGACGGGCTTCATCCATCACGTGGTCCACTCAGTGTTCAGGATAATGAGACTCTGTGTAAAAGCTTCCATCATGTAAACAGTTTGTCTGATGCAGGACGCACTTTTAACCCCGTACATGCAGGTCATTGCTCGGCTGTTGGAGATGAAATGATATTTATTATTGATCGATAGATCGATTATCACTGTGTGAGTCATGAAGTAACTTAAAATGTGAAACCTCACCTGAGGACTGATTATTATGTGAAACTCAAGATAGTTAAAGATTTGATGCTAGCTCTTAGCTAACATGCTACCTGCTAGGCTAGAACGCCTTAATGCAGCTAAAGTGTCCAAACTTACCTGTTTTACAAATGATGATATGAAGTAACCATGAAAGGTCCCTGAGTTTCTCTAAGTGTAGATTATTATAGATATATATATAAACAGATAGATTGATGGAGTGGGTAAATCAGCCTGGATCTGCTGTGTGTCTGTGCAGGACTCAGACCCCCAGGTCGTCCACTTGTGTCCACGTGGAGTGTCTCATGAGTGTGAGCAATGCTGGCTGCAGTTCACTGTGATGTTAACAAACTGCACTGTGACTAAATCTGAAGGTTAAAACTGAAAGTTGAACCCTCAGCTCCCCCTCTGTGTGTGATGGTCACACCATGAGGTCAGGTTCTTTACAGCCACGTTTGGTTTTGGTTCATAAATGATTTCATCACCTTCATTAGGACGAGCTCTTTACTTACAGCTTACTTCCAGTAATGCACTGATCTTTATTTTAAATGTGAAGCTGCTTCATTAAACATGCTCCGATAGGAGCTGTGTTTTCCTCCAGGTGTTATTATCATTCATACTTGACAGTTACATCCATTCTTTTATTAAATGTAATGCAACACTGGTGATAAATTATTGGTTGAATGTGAATAAACAGCCTTTCAGTCTTTCAAAAGATCATGACAGACGATGATGCTACAAAGTGAAAGTCGAGCTCTGGTGGAAAGTTCTGTCTTTTCTCTGATGTGTTTTTCTTTAATCATGCCAGAAGAACCTCCGGGACATTCTGCACTGAAAGCACAAAGAAATAGAAAATAGGATGGATGGAAAACACCAAGACGCATATTAACCCGGCTGATTTAAATACAGACTTTGCATGAGGTGTGCTGAGAGAAACAAGAAGAACCATCTCATGCTGCTTCTTTTATTCACCATGAAGTTGTTCAGACTGCGTCACTTCACAGACAGTGATCGTCTGTAACAGCTCAGTTCACTTCAGACACTTCATCCTTTCATCCTCCTCATGAAGAGTTCATCACATTACATACGTATGCTTTCATGACTCACGGCTGATGGAAATTCACCTGAAACTCTACACTGCAGACATCTGTAGACACACACACACTAGTTTTCCCACAAGTTATTTTTGCTTCTGGGATTTCACATGGTTTAATTTAGACACCTGCAGAGATTTAAATTCTGTTTCACTTTGCTTTTCCTGTATTCAGCAGTGAATTATATATATATATATATTGACCATCTCCTGTGTGTGTGTGTCTCCAGCAGGTTTGTGGTCACAGACCTCTGCAGGAATGAAGATGGATCTCTGCTCTGAAAGGAAAAACTCCAAGACACATATGAACCAGGCTGTAATAAAATACATTGCATGAGGTGTTGAAACAGTCTGCTGAGAGAAACAAGAGGAGCGATCTGATGGTATGCTGCTTCTTTATTACACCGTACTGAATAATACGTAGGTGCAGACATGTCTTTGTTCAGACGGCGTCACTTCACAGACAGTGATCGTCTATAACAGCTCAGACACTTCATCCTTTCATCCTCCTCATGAAGATTTCATCAGATTACATAAGTATGATGTCAGAGGAAAACAAATGCTTTTATCTGTGACTATCTGTAGATAATATATATATATTTAACATATCATCATTTATATTATATAAAAAGACAGATAACAGTGGAGAAAATGATTCATTTCTGTTCTTTTAGCAGTTTATTTGGTTTTGACCATATTTTTCCTCCAGTCATCATCACATGATCCATTGTAATCAGGTCTTGTGACTTATTTTTTTATATATATAAGAGCAAAATAATGAAGGAGATTGTTATTGCTTGCCTCCTGTGGTGGTTTCATAAACTGACATTTGAATAATGTGGGCGGAGTCTCTGAAGTCTCAGCCTGTAGTGAGTCTCAGTGTGGGTGGAGCGGTTTCAGAGTTATATATTCACACAGCCTCTCTGGGTTGTTTCACACGCTGACACTCTGTGGATCTCAATGGGCAGTGAGGACGGTTTTCTCTCTTCTGCTTTGACTCTGATCACTTTTCTACTCATTCTCATCGTCACATGTGTGGAAGGTAAGATCATACTGCTACTCTGCTTATTTCTACACTCTATTGAAATATGATCTTTTTAGTGCATTAACCTCTGATTATAACTCAGTGTTTTCCACCAGTCGTCTCTTTTCTGTGATATAAGGACATATTCACCTAACCTTGCTGTTTTGACACTTTAATGATATATTATCTGTTGTGTTCGGTGCGTGAATTGGACCCAAATGCAGACCAAGTAGTGTTTAAACAAAGGTGAGCTTTAATGAAGCCAAAAACTCAGTCCAGGGTACAAGAAAGACCAAACTAAACTGCGACTGAGCAACAAAATACAAAGCTATACAACAAACCTGGGGAGAAGAAGTTCATGGCACGGGGAGTGACAAACACAATGATCTGACTAAGACAAAGGGAAGCACAAGGCTTAAATAAGGAGGGTGAAACACAGGTGAACACAATCAGGGGGGAGCTAATAATCAGGGCGGAGGAACAGAAGGAGAGAGGGAAGGACTGAGGAGGAGCAGAGAAGGAGGAGGGAGGAACAGAGGAGAGAGGGAAGGACTGAGGAAGAGCAGAGAAAGAGGAACCAAATCTCAAAAATACTAATAAATGACAAGAGGGATAAACAATAAGAATACAAAACCAGGAACAAACACAGGATCATAACAGTACCCCCCCCCCCTCAAGGGACGGCTCCCAGACGTCCCAGGAAAGAAAACCAAAAGGCGCAGCTGAGCCGGGAGGGAGGGGGGAGGCCCGGAGGAGGGACCAAAACAAAATTACAAGGAGCCAAAGTTCAACAAAGGGTGACCCAATGGGCAAAAGTTCAGGAGGACGACGAGGTACAGAAATGGCCAAAGGCCACAGAGTCAAAATGGCCAGGGGCCAAAACAGAGTCAAAATGGCCAGGAGGCCAAAACACTCAGGGGTTGGGGCCTTCTGGGTCCTGACAGACGCCCAACAGAGGCAGGGAGAAGGGCAAAAGGCCAGTGGAGGCGGAGTCATGGGCCCTCCAGGGTCCGGTCGGAAGACCAGCAGAGACAGTGAGCTGGACCCTCCGGGGTCCGGTCGGAAGGCCAGCAGGGACAGGGAGCTGGACCCTCCGGGTCCGGGCTGAAGGCCAGCAGAGACGGAGATGCGGACCCTCCGGGGTCCGGGCGGAAGACCACCAGAGACGGAGACGCGGACCCTCCGGGGTCCGGGCGGAAGAACACCAGCGAGGACGAGGCCGGGGACCCTCCAGGTCCGGACAGGAGGCCAGAGCCGAAGACGAGGCCGGGAACCCTCCAGGGTCCTGACAGGAGGCCAGAGCCGAAGACGAGGCCGGGAACCCTCCAGGGTCCGGACAGGAGGCCAGAGCCGAAGACGAGGCCGGGAACCCTCCAGGGTCCGGACAGGAGGCCAGGGCCGAAGACGAAGCCAAGGCAGAGGACCCTCCGGGTCCCGACAGGAAGACCGAGACGAAGCCAAGGCAGAGGACCCTCCGGGGTCCCGACAGGAAGACCGAGACGAAGCCAAGGCAGAGGACCCTCCGGGGTCCCGACAGGAAACCAGAGACGAGGACCCTCCGGGGGCCGGACAGGAAACCAGAGACGAGGACCCTCCGGGGGCCGGACAGGAAACCAGAGACGAGGACCCTCCGGGGCCGGACAGGAAACCAGAGACGAGGACCCTCCGGGGGCCGGACAGGAAACCAGAGACGAGGAAACTTCGGTGACTAGACCGGTCACAACGGCTGAAGGTTCTACTGGGTCAGGACTGTGACCCAGGACCGAACAGGAGGCTGAGGCTGAAAGTCCAACATAATCCGAATAGACTATCCCCAGAGTCAACGTCAAAGCCACAGCTGTTCCACAAAATAAAAAATCCAATGTCTCGTTGGACAGTTCACAAGGGCAGCACAGGGAAGACCACCCTCGGGTGGCTCGGGAGGAAGTGACATCGCCAGGAGTCCACCCTCTGAAGGAGCGGGGAGGAGCTCTGACGGAGCGGGGAGGAGCGACGTCGTCTGGAGTCCGCCCTCTGCAGGAGCGGGGAGGAGCTCTGACGGAGCGGGGGGCGACGTCGTCTGGAGTCCGCCCTCTGCAGGAACGGGGAGGAGCTCTGACGGAGCGGGGAGGAGCGACGTCGTCTGGAGTCCGCCCTCTGAAGGAGCGGGGAGGAGCGACGTCGTCTGGAGTCCGCCCTCTGGAGGAGCGGGGAGGAGCTCTGAAGGAGCGGGGAGGAGCGACGTCGTCTGGAGTCCGCCCTCTGGAGGAGCAGGGAGGAGCTCTGACGGAGCGGGGAGCATCTTTAATCAGTTAACATGTGTTATGTTCTATTACCTGTTAAACATGGAGGATATCATCTGTGTGATTAGCACATAGAAACATGTGCTGCATTAATTATGCTAATGTTTAAGGGGAAACCTTGTTTCATGGTGTTTCCCCAGTACATTTATAACAGGACAGTGCATCAGTGTATGAATATCAATTCAATTCAATTCAGTTTTATTTATATAGAGCATTTTAGAATCAGAAATTGTCTCAAAGCGCTTCACAGAAACTCAGAGCGTGAGACCCAGAACCTGAACCCCCCTAAGAGCACTGTGGCAAGGAAAAACTCCCTTTAAGAGGAAGAAACCTTGAGCAGGACCCGTCAACTTAAGGAGGAACCAGTCCTGCTGCTAGTCGGCCGGGTAGAGAGGAGAAGAAGAGGGAGACAGGACAGAGAGGATGAAGGAGAGAGAGAGAGAGGCACAAAACTACGAGGAAGATGGTAAACATAGATTATGAGACGATATTACCCAGTATGAGCCAGACTAAGGAGAGTAGAGGAGAGGTCAGAGGGTGAGGGGGAAACTGCTCAGTGGATCATGTTTGTGCCCCCCGACAATGTAGGGCAAAGAGACTTCAGGGCCGGATTGCAGGTCAGCATGCAGGTCTTGAGACCAGTGTTAGCCGGGCTAAGGAGAGTAAAGGAGAGGTCAGAGGGTGAGAGGGAAACTGCTCAGTATTAGGAACCCATGGTACAATCAGGTCCTGCAGATACAATGGAGCAAGTCCATGAAGAGCCTTGTAGGTTAGAAGAAGGATCTTGAAGTGTATTCTTGAGTCCACTGGGAGCCAGTGAAGAGACGCTAGAACAGGAGAGATATGATCCCTTTGGCTGCTTCCTGTCAGAACTCTAGCTGCTGCGTTCTGGATCAGCTGCAGACTGTTGATGAGTAATGTGGACATCCTGACAATAAAGTTGCAGTTGTCCAGTCTTGAAGTGACAAAAGCATGGATGAGCTTTTCAGCATCACTCTGAGAGAGGATGCTCCTGATCTTAGTAATATTACGCAGGTGAAAGAAAGCGGTCTGGAGACCTGCTTAATATGAGAGACAAACGACATGTCTTGATCAAAGATAACTCCAAGGTTCCTCACAGTCGTACTGGAGGCCAGAGTAATTCCATCCAGAGAGAAAGTATTATCTGATAAACTAGTTCTGAGATGTTTCGGTCCAAAAACAATGACCTCAGTCTTGTCCGAGTTTAATAGAAAAAGTTGTCCAGTATGTCCTTTAGACACGCCTGTAGTCTGACTAGCGGCTCCGTTTCTTCAGGCTTCATGGATAAATACAGCTGGGTATCATCAGCATAACAATGAAAGTTTATGCCGTGCTTCTGGATGATGTTTCCTAGAGGGAGCATGTAGAGGGTGAACAGGATCGGTCCGAGCACAGAACCCTGTGGAACACAGTGGTTAACCCTTGTACCTGTGGAAGAAACATCGTTAGCATGAACAGTGAAATCTGTCAGATAAATATGATTTAAACCAGCGAAGTGCTGTTCCTGTAATCCTGATCTCGTGTTCTAATCTGTGTAGCAGGATGCGATGATCTACTGTGTCGAAGGCAGCACTGAGATCCAGTAGAACGAGTACAGAGACGAGTCCACGGTCCGATGCCATGAGGAGGTCATTAGTGACTTTGAGCAGTGCTGTTTCTGTGCTGTGATGGGCTCTGAATCCAGACTGGAAAGCATCGAGCAGGCTGTTCCTATCACACTAGTGGGAATAGAGGTCAGGATTCAGTCTGACCAGGTTTCAGTCTGACCAGGTTTCAGTCTGAGGTAGCACAGATCCAGTCTCTGTCTTTAGCTGAAGCTGTTGTGTCCTGGTGAAGAGGCTTATACAGTCCTAATCCAGATGTTTAATACAGAACTCTTCATCGTAAGTGAGTCAGTTTAAAGGCAGGTCTGGTCTGGTCTGGTCTGGTCTGGTCTGGTCCAAACACTCTGAGAGCTTGACTGTCTGACTCACTACATAAACACCAGCAGTATTTGTTGATCAATCAGTACTGATGAGTCACACTGACCTGTCACTCAAAGACTTGGTCTGAGTTTCTGCTGTAAAGTTGGACATTGTCTCTGTCTCTAAATTGTCCCTGAACATGAATTAAATGTGTCCTCCTCCCTCTTCAGGTCAGTATGAGGTCGTCGGCTCACCTGAGCCAATCGTGGCTGCTCCAGGTGATGATGTCATCCTGCCGTGTCACGTGGAGCCGAAGCTGAATGTTGAGGCGCTGACGGTGGAGTGGTCCGACCCGACCTGAAACCTGACCCCAGAGACCGACTGAAACGTGGAGTACGTCCATCTGTACAGGGACACTGAAGACGTCCCTGACATGAAGTTGGAGACGTTCATCAAGAGGACGATGCTGTTCACAGACGACCTGAAGCAGGAAACATATCGCTCAAGATCTTCAACGTCTCGGAGAAAGATCAGAGAAGATACAGATGTTTCATCCCAAAGTTAAAGGGCCACACACGGTCTTCAATCGTCAGTCTGATCATTGGTGAGGAAGCATCAGTGACTTCAGAAACTTTCAACAACTCTCTTTAAATGTTATTTTCATGAATAAGTCTGAATTCTGTTCTTCCAGAAGCAAAACCAGCTAAAACAGGGACGACAGAGACACCACTGGATCCCAGAAACCACCAAATCCAAAGGACGAATTTGATGGTGAGACTTAAACAAAGATCAAAACTCTGTAAAAAATCCAGCATTATTTCTCTTTAGTCTTGGAAAATCCGACATGTCCCCTGCTTTACTGTAAACAATTGTTAGCACACTCAGGGAATGTCACATTAGCACTGACTCAGCTGGAATTTCTTAGTTTACAGCAAAGAACATTTCAAAGAAAAACCCACACAAGTCGTGTTTACAGCACAGGAGGTCTGAGGAGCTCCCATGGTGCCCTCAAATCCAAGATGGCGGCTCAGCTTTAGCTGCAGTGTTAGCAGTAAACGCAGTAAAGCAGCAGACACTAACCTCAAGGTTTCAGTTTTAGTGGATTTCAGTCTCAGTGGTTCTGTCTCTGTCTCACAGATCTTGGTGGTTTGTCTCATCGGAGCAGGCTGATCCCTCTGGTGGTCTTCCTGGTCCTTCTGGTCCTCGGTGTTGGATCTGGTTTATACGTCTTTGTGTCAAAGCACCAAAAATCAGAAGTGAGTCAAAGTCTTTAGTTGTTTTTACCTGATGGCCGACAGATGTTTGGGAGACAGGTGTTTGACGTGTCTCGTCTCTTCTCCTTCCAGGTCAGTAAAGTCCCTCCACTCTAGGTGCCTTGCTCAGGGGGTCTTTGTGAACAGAGAGGACAGCAGCTTCACTCACACACATCTGTTAAAGGGACTTTATCTCCTCCGGCCTCAGATGGACTCACAGGACCTGCAGGAGGAAGGCTGTCATGGTGTGGACAGACACAACTGATGGACATCAGAGTCAAAGCTGCTGCAACCACGTGTCCACTGGGAGACAGACAGAGCTCACAGCGGTCCGTCTTTATTCACATATATTTGAGGACTGAGTTTCTACTGAGTGAACCAAACCAGGGACAGACGGTGAGGACGTCTGTCCGTCTGTGGATGACGGGCTTCATCCATCACGTGTCCACTCAGTGTAAAACCAGCTTCCATCATGTAAACAGTTTGTCTGATGCAGGACGCACTTTTAACCCCGTAGATGCAGGTCATTGCTCGCTGTTGTAGATGAAATGATATTTATTATTGATCGATAGATCGATTATCACTGTGTGAGTCATGAAGTAACTTAAAATGTGAAACCTCACCTGAGGACTGATTATTATGTGAAACTCAAGATAGTTAAAGATTTGATGCTAGCTCTTAGCTAACATGCTACCTGCTAGGCTAGAACGCTTAATGCAGCTAAGTGTCCAAACTTACCTGTTTTACAAATGATGATATGAAGTAACCATGAAAGGTCCCTGAGTTTCTCTAAGTGTAGATTATTATAGATATATATATATAAACAGATTGATGGAGTGGGTAAATCAGCCTGGATCTGCTGTGTGTCTGTGCAGGACTCAGACCCCCAGGTCGTCCACTTGTGTCCACGTGGAGTGTCTCATGAGTGTGAGCAATGCTGGCTGCAGTTCACTGTGATGTTAACAAACTGCACTGTGACTAAATCTGAAGGTTAAAACTGAAAGTTGAACCCTCAGCTCCCCCTGTGTGTGATGATGGTCACACCATGAGGTCAGGTTCTTTACAGCCACGTTTGGTTTTGGTTCATAAATGATTTCATCACCTTCATTAGGACGAGCTCTTTACTTACAGCTTACTTCCAGTAATGCACTGATCTTTATTTTAAATGTGAAGCTGCTTCATTTGGGACATTAGTGGCGCAGTGGGATAGCAGGGTTGTCCAATAACTGGAAGGTTGGTGGTTTGATCCCGACTCCTCCCTAGTCACTGTTGTGTGTTCTTGGGCAAGGCACTTCACCCTAGCCTGTGGCACGCCTTGCTAGTCATTGTATGACACTGCCTGGCAGCAGCCTTAAACAATTTCCCTCTGGGATTAATACAGTATCTAAAATAAAAATAAGTAAAAAAATAAAAATTAACATGCTTTAATAGGAGCTGTGTTTTCCTCTAGGTGTTATTATCATATATTATCATATTTGACAGTTACATCCATTCTTTTATTAAATATAATGCTGGTGATAAATCATTGATTGACTCTGAATAAACAACCTTTGAAAAGGTTTCAGTGTATATTTCATGACAGACGATGATGCTGCAAAGTGAAAGTCGAGCTCTGGTGGAAGGTTCTGTCTTTATCTGATGTGTTGGAAATGAGAAATACATGACTCTATGTAAACAATAATCTGTATTGTTGCTTTTTCACTTGCGGCTGATGGAAAGTGTGTGTGTGTGTGTGTGTGTGTGTGTGTGTGTGTGCAGCAGGTTTGTGTGTCACAGACCTCTGCAGGAAGGAGGATGGATCTCTGCTCTGGATGGAAAAAAACAAGACACATATTAATCCGGCTGTATTCAAATACAGACTTTGCATGAGGTGTGCTGAGAGAAACAAGAAGAACGATCTCATGCTGCTTCTTTTATTCACACTCCAGTCCGGTAGGTGGCGGTAAAGAAGAAGAAGTCATGTGGTCACGTGATTTCCGGATTACAACAAAACAACATTACCGAACTTGTGATGAGCCTCAATCATAAAGCACAGTTTCCACATCATTTACCATGTGTGGCCTTCAGGCCCGGGACCCCAGATGTTAGCTAGCTAGCCGGCTCATACACCATGAATTTAAGAGGGCTGTTTCAGGACTTCACCAAGGTAAGTTACACGAACTACCATCCAGATCGCTCATATCTAGCTGTGAGCTAGCTAGCATGTTTACTGCAGTTTGATTGTTGTTTTTATACTGGTTGTTTATACCGCGTCAAATGCTAACATATATATATATATTCACATTCTGCATGTAACCGCAGACATCTTGATAAAGTGACCGATGCTAAAAGATAGCTTCTAGCTAAACAAGGCCTGGTTATCCATCGGCTAAAGCTAGCTAAACGTTGTTGTTGTTTTTTTGTAACTTGCTAATAGCAGCTATTTAAGCTGTTCTTTAAAGAAGCTGGTAGTTGGTCCAACTACGGTTACACATGCAGATTATTGGTAACTTAACGTAATGTTTAGTTTGGTAACGGCTCCGGATTCGGCGAAATAAAGAGCAACTTCGGTCAAAAACGAGTATTGGGAAGCTAAACAGCTACAACAAGTTAGCCTAAATATGATAAAAACAAGTGTAACATATGTCTAATCATATGTACAATGCAAGAATAATATTGTATTTTGTTTATGCTAATGTTGTACTTCCTACACATGACGTATAATTAAAGTAAGGTGAAATACATATCAATTATGCAGGATGAGGTTATCAGCTGACTCAAACTATACAGTGTTCATCCCCCCAAGTTTAACTTTAACTTCCTTAATGTGTGTTTCTGTTTTAGTTTTGGGCATGCCCTTATGTTTTTCCCATGTAATCTGAGGGATTTCCAGCAGCTTCGTCCTCCTCAGTTGGCATAAATCCCGCCGACAGGACTCTTTAGTGGCTGATGTCAAACATGTGTCTTCTCCGTTGCAGTAAGTTCCTGATCTACTCCTGCCTGCTGCTGTTCTCCGTGTTGCTTTCCTTACGGCTGGATGGAGTCATCCAGTGAGCTACTGGGCCGTCTTTACCCCAATATGGCTGTGGAAGCTGCTGGTCATCATCGGGGCATCGGTGGGCACTGGAGTCTGGGCCCACAACCCTCAGTACAGGTAGACAGCTGATGTGTCATCATCAGGTGATGTAAAACAGAGCCATACATGACCTCATGGAGTGTTCGTCTGTCTTCTCTCAGGGCTGAAGGCGAGACGTGTGTGGAGTTTAAGGCCATGCTGATAGCGGTTGGGCTCCACGTGTTGTTGCTGATGTTCGAGGTGTTGGTGTGTGACCGGTGTGGCGAGAGGAAGCTACTTCTGGCTTCTCGTCTTCCATGCCTCTTTTTTTTGTATCCCCCGTTTCGGTAGCAGCATGCGTGTGGGGGTTCAGACACGACCGCTCACTGGAGGTAAGACACCAGGGTGGGAAATCTCCGGTCCAGTGATTCATTTCTTTTCTACCCTCTTAGAAATGCATGTAGCCCAGACCCTTTCTCCTGATCACCCCTCTGTCTCCCTCTGCTCAGCTGGAGGTGCTGTGCTCTGTAAATATCCTTCAGTTCATCTTCATTGCTCTGAGGTTGGACCGGATCATCAGCTGGCCCTGGCTGGTGAGGATCACCAACCGTACCACACGTTGCCCGTGTTGCTGCCTCCATACTAACAGTTCTTGGTCTCCTGCAGGTGGTCTGTGTCCCCCTGTGGATACTCATGTCCTTCCTGTGCCTCGTTGTGCTTTACTACATCATCTGGTCGGTCCTTTTCCTCCGCTCCATCGACATTATCGCCGAGCAACGGCGAACTCACATCACCATGGCAATCAGCTGGATGACCATCGTTGTGCCACTCCTGACCTTTGAGGTGAGTTGTTATTGTATGTCTCTACGGTCCTAAAACTCTGTTTACACGTGAGTCGATCATGGCTTCGTAGTTACGCTGAGGAGTGCAGACTTTTTGGTTATTTAAAGAATCTTGTTTGTGCAGAATAAAGGGCTCTTAAAGCACTTCCACACAGATTACTATGGCGCACATGGTGCATCCAGAGACCAAATGAAAGTCTGATGATTCCCTCATCTGTTTTATTTTCTTTCTATTTTCATACACCATGAGGTAGGGCTGGGCGACATTGCCTGAAATCAAAAACACGATTATTATGCCGGCACCAAAAGGTGTCCGTGTGTGTCGGGACTCTGCTGTTCGAACCTGCGATCTGTCGCTCCCAAGCCACTGACAATCCCGCTGCGCCACAAAACACACGCGTTGCATCGCAGCGGTTAACTGGGCATAAATGTCGGTTTCGATATATTTCCGGTTAATTGCCCAGACCCTGCCATGAGGTTTGATCTGCTGATTCGATGTCCTAACATTATGTGTGTCTTCAGATCCTTTTTGGTGCACAAGCTGGACGACCACAACAATCTGAGCTACGTGTGTGTGTTTGTCCCCCCTTGGCTCTCCCTGCTCACGCTCATCGGCCACCACCTTTGGCCAGAAGGGCGGGGAACCACTGTGAGTAATTACAGACATTTCTGCTTGCTGTTACCAGGCTACACACTGCATCATTTACATGTTCAGTTTGGTTGAGTAGAGGCTCAGGAAGTGTTGAAGGTGAGCTGTAATGTCTGCTCTGTCCTGACCATCCAACAGGGTGGTTCGCATCGTAAGGACTTCTGCCACTTCCTGCTGGAGCTCCTCCCCTTCCTGCGAGAGTATGGCAACGTGTCCTACGATCTCCAGCGCAGCGAAGACCCGGAGGGCAGCCGAGGATCTGCCCGTCCCCGAGCCACCAGCCAAAGATTGCCCCCATGTTCCACAAGAAGACCGGCGTAGTGATCACGCAGAGCCCCGGGAAATACTTCGTCCCACCTCCTAAACTCTGCATCGACATGCCGGACTAACGGAGTGTCAGAGCTGCTGTTTCTTGTAATGAAGCCAAACAGCAGAGGAGACAGCGTTTGGCTTTTATCTACCCATCCTGAAGGATTTGATCCTCCCCCACCCCCCCCTACCCCTCACTTAAAACTGTGCCCGACAAGGGAAACTTGTCCAAACTGAGATGAATCCAGAATCAGGATCTGAAGACTTCCTGCACACATCTGTCAGAACTAAAACAGCAGCTTTATTTTAGCTGATGTTTCGGTAACGCTGTTGCTTCCTTCTGGGGGGAAACTGGCTGCAGAAACTTCTCTGGATCAGTTTTGCTGATGTGATGCACATTGAGCTGGATGTACATGCACTGCTCTGAGACAGCCTGCCGATCTTTGGAATCAGATGCTGTGGTTTGTGATGGGGACCACTGGAGAGACTCTTACGGGATCAGTGTACCCCTGTCCTGTCCTCAGTCTTTGACCATGCAGGTGGGGGGTTATAAAGGAAAGAGTCTTTTCAGGTCTGACTTTGCACAGTACTTGCATAGCAATGAATTGACATCTGTAATTATTCCCTGTTTCATTGTGGAGGGAGACCTCTCACACAGAACGCTGATGTTGAAGTTTGTTGCACTTCTGAGTCGGCAGCTGAGGTGACGGCGCTGAGTCGACCGCTGTGAAAGGGCGATGGGGAGATGAGCTGATAGGAAGGCACATGTCTGACCGTGCAGTGAGGACACGGCCTTAGAAAGCACATGCTAACGGCATCATCTGAATCATTATCAGTGTCTAACAGCTGGAGTCTATTGTGACGGGTCAGCAATCTACAGCAATTTGTTTAATTGTTGGCACTTTCTTACCTGAAGAGGTGGAAAAACAAACACCCTTTAAAACCCCAGATTAGGACGAGGACAACCCTTCTACAACACCCCAGATTCTTGTAAATCTACAAAAATGGGCTCATACTTGTGTCAAACAGACGTTTGTGACAAATCCCTCGCAGAAACGCAGCCAAAAACGAGCTTGATGTCACGTCGACATCCCATAACTGTGACTACTGATGAGTGATTGGACCCAGGAAGGGATGCTGATTGTATCAGAATAGCTCCAGCTGAGAATATAATATGAGAGGGATGCTTATAGTGATTGATTTTTAAACATACATACACATGGGTGGGTACTGTTTGAAGCCTGGCCTGAAGAATACGGAGTCCTGTGTCAGTCCTTTTTGTATTTCTTTTTGTAAATAACTTGTCGAGTTAGGGACCAGATGATTAGACAACAATCACCCCCCCCCCCCACCCACCTATTCACAATGAATGCACTGTACCCTCAGCCCCTGTGTGTAAGGTGACGTAGCAGCTCTCACGTTAATCCTGTAGTCGGGCGTCATATTTAAACATATCAAAAAGAATTCCAACACAGATCGGACTCTGTGAAAACATTGATCTTGACTCCTGTTTTTTTTTCCTCTTCCTTCATGCTGCAGTAGCCACCTGCTGGAGGTCGCTCAACATGTTCACTGTTCTATTTATTTTAGGATTAAATGCAGAAAGGAATCCTCTCTGTGATTTTTCTGATATTTCTGTATTTTTCTAAATCTGCACATTATCCAGACGTGTTCGTTATGGCCAAAAAAATATATGCAAAACTACAGAATTTAAATAAATGACGCAGTATGGACACTGACGCTTTCTTTCAGGTGGCAAGTTCATTCCAAACGTTACTCTTCAGCAGCATCTAGTGGTGGTTAAATCAAACTGCAGCCTGTTGCCTCCACTGTCTTTAGGCACGTTTAGCTTATGAATTTTAATCTGTACCTGTGAAGTGTCCTGTTTCTGTTCAACAGATGCTGCAGCACCCAGCCAGACTCCATGACCTTTGTCATCATGTAAGTAGGTTGTTGGGTGGTGCAGGGTTCATCGCGGAATGACACCACCTCACACCGTGTTAGGCCTCTGTTTCCATGGCGTTCATGTTCACACACTGCTGCAGAATTCTCTCAGGAGTCTTGATGTTTTGTTCAAAAATGCGTGGAAGGAAAACCTGTGTATTTGGTGGTTCTAAAGTGGAACTGTTTGGTGATTGGTGGAGATGTAGAGCTGGGACTGGGCGTCATTGATGGATCTAAATTTTATTGGATACGACCAAAGGTTACGAGGTAGATGATGAGAGCAGAGGACCCATGATGGACCCGTGATGGAGCGGAGGACTGTGACCTGTCGCCTTCTGTCTGTTAGGCTTGTTCTTTGGTCTCTTGTTGGATGTGGTGGACTTGAGTCTCATCTAAATGTCTCAGGATCCACCTCAAACATGGCAGACTGTGTCTTAAAGGAGTTTGAGTACCCAGCTTAGCTGACAGTTCAGTCATTTGCCGTCTCTGTGTCGTTGGATGATGTCACAGACTCTGTGGTCTGAGGTCTGCTCCTTGCTGTGATCAGAAGTCTATTCAAAATAAACTTTATTGAAATAGTGTTAGTGAAAGATATTAAAACTATAGCAGCATGTTTGGATAAGCTGGTAAATAGCCATCCTTAAAACCTTTCAAGTACAGGGCGACAAAAAAAAAAACATTATGAGGAATATGAGCGGCCATCTTGGACCACGTTCATGACAGCGCTCCTTGTGTGCAGTACAGCTGATAAACAGTTCTGCTCAGAGCTGGACCCAGGTTTCTGTAAAACAAGCATCGGGCCGTCAGTGTTTTTGTTTTTTACTTTAAAACATGAGGAGAAGAACGTCACCACAAACCTTTTCAGCTTTCCGTATCGGATGGAGGAGAGCAGCTTCTCTTTCTCGGCTTCGCTGGCACACTGACCGTAGGCCGTCAGCAGACTGAGGACGACACAGGAAGGAAAGTCAGGCTCTGCTTGGTGCTCGGGTGTAAATGCCTGGTGTGCACATCACTGTACCTGTGTGGAGTGCTGTACTGCTCCAGTATGGCGGCTGCTTTGTCTCCTGATAAACCGCTGATCTGCATCAACTGTCGGGCGAACACTTCTCTCACCGTCTGACACTGGAGGGGGAAACAGGAAATCAGGTCAGCGCCTGAGGAAAAGACGCCGCTGGCAGCCATTTTCAGTGTGACACACACCTTGTTCTTGACCGCACTGTAGTTGAACTCTGCAAATGAAATGAGAGCGCCGGAGGGACTGCCTCTGTCCTCTTCCTCGCTTCCACCGTCACCCTCCAGCTCTCTGGAGCGACAGACCAGCGTACGACCCTGAAACAGATTCACATCCAACGGTGAGGCGAGGTGGTGACCTCTGGTGACCTCAGTGTGATCACATGGTTTGTTTTTTGTTTTTTATACCTGGTACAGTTTGGTCAGGTATCGCGTCATGACGGTGAGGTAAGCCGCAGACTCTCTCACATCCTGCACCCTCTTCACAAAGAAGCCATCGACAACCTAAAACACACACGTGGTAAACAACAGCACAGCATGGACGCCACAAACAGGAAGTGTTCACACTCTGTGGTCTTGATGGAGCTGTGAACGCAGACTTGTACCTGCGTGTTGACGATGGCCTGCTGCAGCGTTGTCTCAGGTAAACTCAGGTGAGAAGCAGCTGTTCCGCACTCCTCCACCAGGTAGATGGGCCTGCGGAGGCCGCAGCGCTTCAGACGGAACTGACAAGAGAAGAAGAAGAAGAGTTCAGAGACGCAACATTTTACAACTCCAGGGTGGAATCATGGTGAGAGAATCTTTGCAGAAGGCCACAGATCTTAAAATGAATTGCTTCTGTTTTGTACAATCAGGTAAACCTGCAGACCTTCTGCTCCCTGAAGCGTCCGTCGATGATGCTTCCACACAGGTCGTCCATCCTCTTCCTCTCAATGATGTAATCCAGGACGAGCTCCCTGCCTTCAGGCGCCCGCAGCTGACCTGGAAGATGGCGACTCACTCTCACTCCTTTTCTCCTTTTCTTAGAGAGCAGCGTTTTGTCTGCTTCGGCTTACCTGGAACGGGCGCCATCTTTTCCCGAGCCACCCACAGGAAGTCTCCCACGTTCAGCTTCCTGATGTCAAAGCTGACCCCGTTCCTCTGCAGCTCTTTGACCAGCTCCTGCTTGCGGTGATGGCTGCCGCTGCACAACCAGACCCCAACATGTGCTTTAATGCTCAGGTCACTGCAGAGTGCTTTGATCGACACAGAGGCGTCCTCTCTTACCCCGTAGTCTCAATGAAGTCAACACACAGGATGATCTCGTAGCTTCCCGGCAGGAGAGGCTCGCCGACCAGCTTTCTGCTCGTCACTTGTGACGGGTCAGGCGCCGTCTGGGCGACACGCTCGGCTCTCTCCGTGACACTGTGGAGAGAAGATGATGACTGCCGAGCAGAAGATGAAGCCTTCATTTCCTCAGTGTCCACTCACTGTATTCTGTCCTCCTCCTCCTCCTCTGCATCTTCATCGCTTCCTGTCAGATCAACAACTCCGACGCCTTGTTCCTCTGCTTCGCTCCCTCGCTCCTCTCCGTCGCCCTCTGGCCCTTCTTTGGTCTCCTGGTCTGCTGATGCCAGCCGCTCACCCAAAGCCAGACCTTCATCAGTCAGAGAATACCTGACGGGGACGAATATTTTGTTTATTCAATAATTTGCATTTGTGCAGCAGCTACAAAAGTTTTCTAGCTGTAGAACGCCTGCAGATTAGACAGGTGATTGAATTTGTGTCATGTGACGTCACGTGAGTCGATCATGGCTTCATACTTTTGCAAAGAAGTTCAGAATGTTTGCTCTTTTATAGATTTTAGATAGAGCAAACTGTTTATTTTTGAGTTTAGTTCAAATGACTAAACTGTTTTTCTTGTGCACCTCGCAGGATTGTGAGTCTTGATCACCAGGTTTTTTTGAATCAGAGTGCTGACTGACGCCCATGCTGTGTACTTGCTTCCCAGGTCAGGCTGTGGACGGACAAGACAAGAGGAAGTGAGGAAGAAGAGTCAATTCAGAAATAATCAGAGGACGCACAGGCAGGAGGATCGGTACGAACACTCACCGCGGTGAAAGACTTGTCACACAGGTGCTGAGCTTCTGTCTGTAGTTCCAGCTTGAACATGTAGCCTTTGCTGCCTGGAATCTAAACACAGACATGATGGTGATGATGATGATGATGATGATCATCACCAGCAGCGTCTCAGCTCAGTCTGATGCACACGAACCTGTGCGTGTCTGTACAGAGTGAGGAGGACGGCGTATCCTCCAGACCTCTTCTGAGGAATATACTCCCTCTTCTTTTTCCTGCCTCCTCCTCCTCCTCCTCGGTCACTCGCTTGGTCACCAGCAGCGTTCTTCTGCACAGAAAGAAGTAAATACAAATCACTTCCAGTGTTTACAATCTGTTGTGACATGTGTGCTCCTCTTTTACCTTTCTGGAGGGAGCCAGGTTGTTGTTGTTGTTGTTGTTTGGTCTGACAGGAGGGGGCGCTCCACAAGGGAGCGAGTGGATAGGAGCGGTTTGACCTGGAGCAGAAGATACATGATCTTTATGTGTGTTGATGTAAATGATGTCACCTCTTTCCCTTCCCTGCTCCTCACCGTTCTCTCTGTAGTACCGCTGCAGCTTTTCATCCAGGAGCTTACAGATGCCGTCCCCAAAGTTCTGGAGGATCTTTGCTTCTTTGGCGTTCTGCAGCGGCAGAGGGTATTTATTCAAGGAACTGATGGCCTGCAAGAGAAACCAGTTATTACCTGGTGAAACATGATCATAAAATAGCAACATCAGGCTTCAATGGCTCCTCTGTGAAAAGTGTTGTGTAAACTACTGATAATATATGAACGCGATGTATAATAATACACAAAATAATCACACAAAAGGGGGTATATTTCCTTAAAATGTAAGGAATAAAGTACCATACAATGAA
This sequence comes from Parambassis ranga, assembly GCF_900634625.1. Taxonomy (NCBI): domain Eukaryota; kingdom Metazoa; phylum Chordata; class Actinopteri; family Ambassidae; genus Parambassis; species Parambassis ranga. Next base: position 4,353,885 of record NC_041026.1, on the reverse strand, counting down.
AGTATTCTAGTAACGATCTGTACAAGTACCGTACATTAACAGTTCCGTACCTTCTGGTAGGTGTACTGGATCTTCAGGCCTTTCTCCTTCGCCTCGTCCCGGAGCTCGGTCAGCCACTTCAGGAACAGCGGGTTCGGGCAGGCGGGCAGGGCGCGTTTCCGACCCCACCGGACCGACTCCGAAGCGGGCATCCCTTTGGATCTAACCGGAAGGAGGGAGACGACGACACACTCGTTGCAACTTTAGCTAACACAAGCTAACATTAGCCGGACGTAAATAGCAATTAAAACGTTTTCATGAATTTTTAAAAATAACAGTAAATCTATGTAAGTGGACTTTAGCAGAAGATAAAGGTTTTAAAAAGTGTTTTATTGTCGCTTCTTACCTTTAACTGTTGGATTTACAGCAGCCGCTGGCGCCTTGTATTCAAAGACACAGCGCACTTCCTGTTGACATCGGTCACATGACCAAGAGAGGAGACGGAGCGAAGGCCCGTAACAGTGACGCCTAACGGCAAGAAGGAGCAACAGCAGGTAAGATATGAGGTTAAACATGATCAGATTTCTTTCTTTTTTATTTTGCTTTCTCCACATTTTATAACCAAAAAGCACAATTATTATAAACTGTGTTTAAATAGTAATTAAAATAACATCTATGTTATATACAATTTAGTACTTGGACCCATCATATAGAGGTGTGACAGTGACAGATTTTAGTCTTTTATCAAAGTTATCAGGGGACCCATGTTCACCATGCACAGACACAAATCCGATATTTGTTTCTCAGATCAATTCGTTTGAAGTGACTCCAGTCTGATTTAAAAATCACGATCAATGAGCAGATATGTGTTCAGTCGGCTTCCTTCTGAGACCGTTATCCAGCTCTCACTTGAATCCTCCTCTCTTGAGTGTCCTCGGGCTGAAAGGGACCTGCAGGAATCTGCAGACAAGACTCGACAGAGATCAGGAATCCAACCTCACCCTCTCTCTGCGTTACACTCAGGGCGCTGTAATTAGTAAACAACCACGGCAGCACAGAGCCGAGCAGCAGCAGTGCAGAGGACTCACAGCTGCTCCTGCGTTTTAAACAATCCTGATTACACATCCTGTCATTTTCTCCACCGTTATCACTGAACAGTCATATTTGGTGTACACGTGTCAGGAAGTTAATGTTTCAGAATTCTGGAAGAAATCTTAAAAAACAAAAAAGTTTGACCTTAAATCTAAAAATCGAGCACAAAAAGTCCTTTTTATGAATCAGTGGCACTGATCCTCCTCACAGTCCTGACCGGTTTGTATCAGAAGCACAAAAGAAACATGCGAGCCTCATATATTATCCCTTTAATGAATAAAGTACTTTTCATAGAAACACGTCCCACACACAATACACAGCGTTTTATTACTGTCACTTATATACAGCCCACATCCAAGCATTCATAAATATACAGTACTGACTCATCGTCAACCCTTTTATCAACAGTCATCCTTCATCCACCCCCTGAGTTTATTCTTCCTCCTCCTCCTCCTCCTCTACTGCCCAGCCGATCCTGTGGTGTCGTCGCTCTCGGCTCCTTGAGGAGACCCCGGCGTGGATCCTCCCTCCCTGCCTCCTCTTCGTGCAGCCTTCCCCTTCAGCAGAGGACTGTCGGGGTGAAGCGTGTGGAGGTGTAGGAGCAGCTCGTCCTGCGTGGCCGCCGTGTGGCCGCACTCCTCGCAGACGTACAGCTTGTTGCGGCGCTCCTTGTAGGCGTACGACAGGGTGACGCTGTGGATCTTCTTCATGTGGGACTCCAGGGAGCAGCGCTGGGTGAAGGCCTTGTCGCACAGGGTGCACTTGTACGGGCGGACGCCTGTGTGTGGAGAGTAAGACACGTGATGTAACTGGTGTTTGTGTGAAAGTGTGTGTGTGTGTGTGTGGACAGTGTGTCGCTACCTGTATGAGTGCGTACGTGTCTTTTGAGGTCGAAGGTGTCGTTGAATCCTTTGCCGCAGAAGCTGCACAGGTGCCGCTTGGTCTCGTTGTGGCATTTAACGTGTCTGTTTAACATCCGCTGGAACTGGAACGACTTCTGGCAAACCTGGCGGCAGGAAGGACGCCATCAATACACCGATTTATTGATCCATCATTTCATTAACCACCTGTTTTTATTTAATGCTTCGGCCTACCTGGCACATAAACGCTCCTGTTGATCTGGTCACCATGGAGACCGGCTCCATCGGGGGTTGAGCTGAGGTTGTCGTCGTTACCACGGGCATCACAGTGGCGTCCGGGGATAAGGCTGGTGGGTGGGGGGCAGGGACGGGAGGAAGCACGAGAGAAAGCGGGGCGGGATCAGGGGGTAACTCGCCTGTAGTCACCTGTGAGTGACAGAGAACGTGCATTAGTCCAGATTAAGGTCAGATCTACGCCGTCTTCGCGGGCTCGCTCCGTTACCTTGATCTTTGCTCTGATGTAGGTGGAGCTGCTCTGCGACCTCTTCCTGACCTCTGACCTCTCCTCCGCAGATCCCACGGGGCTCTGCGGTCGGCCCAGCGCCGTGCTGGACGGCAGCTCGGCGTGCATGTCGGAGCGTTTGGTGAGGCAGAGGGGCGTGGTCTCGGCGGGGCTGGCTTCAGCCTCCATCATCAGTTTGGACGGAGGGAAGATGGAGACTGGAGGACAGAGATGGAGACAGAGAGGTTTTCAGTTTTTATTTTTGTCACACTTTAGCTTAGCACTGTAGCAACGCTCAGTGTGTTTGTACAGCTTTGATTGCCGCCATCTTGGATTTTGAGGGGTGTCCTGCTGGGAATGTGATGTAACATAAACACCTTGCTGTGTTGCATTATGGGAAATGTAGGCTACAGTTCCTACCCTTTACCTTAAAGGTTTATAAATCACTGCAGCGCCCTTTCAAAATAAAACACTTTGATGAATCTAAGGTTAAAAAAAGACGAGAACTCTCTCTTCAGAGGGACGGGGAGAGGCTGAGGGTCGAGTTACGGAACACAGTCAGACAATAAAAGGCTGCGCCGCTTTTTTATTTGCACAATCTTTCAATTAGCAAACACACAAAGATATAAATGTGTGTGTGGGGGTGTGCACACGTTTGGCCCATTGTTTAGTGTTTTTTTTTGCACATGCTCTAAAACACACACACACACACTCTCTCTCTTACCATTACAGTCAGTCAAACAAGTCTGACCAGACAGTCTTGCAGCACCAGATCTTTCCTCAAACAATCCACCTCCGCAAAGGTGGATGTGTGTGTGTGTGTGCAGAGAAAGAGAAACCATTGAACCAGCACTACAACACACAGGTGTGTGTGTGTGTGTGCAGGCGTGGCTTCATTCTGCGAGGACAACGAATCACTTGATTCTGCGGCGCCTCAATCAGATAAAAGTCAAATCTAAAGGCAAATGAAGCTGCACAGCGAGCTATAAAGATGAGTTAACGGTGCGCAGTCACACCACAGACAGGCGGCTCTGCGTGAGTCTGCACAGGAAGTGGCTCTGACATCTGATTCAGCACTGTAAGCATCACATAACTGGAGAATCAGCCATTTTCTGATCAGCTGGAGAGGTTCTAAACTCCTTCTTAACTGCTCCTCTGGTGATGGTTTGGTGGCGTCTGGACATTTAATCTCATCTTGTATTGTTTGTTCAGCCCTCCCTCACCTATGAATGAGGTGTGTGTGTGTGTATAGGGTGAGGGGGTTCACAATAACACCGACTCTTCCACAGGGACCGAGGGAGAACCAGGGAGAGTCGTGTTGTTGCTCTTTCTTGTTTTATCCGTCCAGCATCGCTCGGCTGTGAGAGCCAAACAATCGGCCTTATCAACCCCGGGGTGTGAGTCTTGCTGTGTTTGCTTAAGGCGTACTGTCTGCAGCAGCAGGCTGTCCGTAGGGTCCGTTACATTTCCTTCTCATCCAATAAACATTAACCTCACAGCAGCTTTATTAGGGCAGACAGCGACAGCGCCGCGCTGCAGTAAACATACTGGCATAATTAAAACCCTGATGACAAAAACACGGACGGTCATATTGTCCGGGGATCGTCTGATGTTCTGGTAACAGAGCTTATTCACTTTTTTAGGTCACAAGCTTAGCTTAGCTTAGCTTAGCTTCACATAAAAGCTGTTTTTGATTTCAGATGCTAATGAGCTAGCTCTACAGGAGCATTAGGACCTTTTGTGACCTTTGGACAGCTGAGATAATATTCATTACACTTCTACATTTTAATGCGTTACAGTGTAAACTGTGTGTGTGCGACAGAAGCCACTGACGGAGCACAGGCAGAGAGGCCTGTTTTACATTTTACAGGGTTAAAAAAAGGGTATTTTGTCCTTTCTTTTATTATCCTTAAAGATCTGTGACGATCAAAACCGATTTGGCTAAACTACAGTGTTTTTTCTATTAGTCCTTTGTTGTAGGCTAACAGTACATGTTGTGTCTGTTGTGCTTCACTGACAGTTGTCAGACACACTTTGTGTTATTTAACTGTGTCTTCCTGTTAAAACCCAACAAGCAGCAGCAGCAGCTCGGTGTGTCTGAGCGGGGATCAACTCAAACTGGCTGATGATCCATCAAGAAACAGGCCCCGGCACATGTTTGTGGATCATGAGATAAAAATAAACCCCAGCAACACACACACACACACAAAACTAAGCTGATGGCATCTGGAGCTTCATAAAAGTATTCAACACGCCTGTTTCTGTGGCCAATTATCATACCTCTCTCTCTCTCCCTCCCTCTCTCTGAGTGTGTGTGTGTGTGTGTGTGTGTGTGTGTGTGTTGTCACACACACGCAAGGCAGGTACATCAAGTAACGGCACATACCAGAAACCTTAACCGAGACCGTTGTTGAGTAAGCGTTAACTAGGCTGTGCGTAATTACGCACACACGCACATGGGATTTAGTACAAGTTTACACTGTAACCTGAATATTAAAGAGACAGTTACACTTTCATACAGCAGAGTGTGAGTTTAGTGCTTGTTTTGAGTCGATGCTGACCTAACAATGATTGAACATAACTGTGCGAACAGAAGTTAAATTATCTCTAGGAAAGAGTTTTGCTGTTGGTTTCTCAGCGCGTAAAAATGGCCAAAAGCTGCACACTGCTTCGTTCTGTGTAGGTTTTCCATGTTTAAAGGCTGGACATCGGTCCAGCTGATGTAAAGAGCCTGGCTTCAAACATAGGAGAGGATGTAGAAGTCAATGATTAAAAGTTAACGGTGATGAGATGAGGAGAGGAAGAGGCGCAGAGCGAGAGAGAGGGGGAGAGAGAGAGGGGGAAGGGTGAGAGGTTTAGGGTGTAGTCCGTTACTTGTTATCTGATACTGGAGTGGTCTTACAATAAGAACTGCGCCGGCGGCAACAATGGGGATTGTTCTCAAGTGGAGAGGGAGGCAGAAAGGGAGGCACTGGGAGAGAGGAGGAGGAGGAGGAGGAGGAGGAAGAGGAGGACTCCCTGCACGGGCATTCACATGTTAAAGACGCACACGAGCGCCGGTTTGACAGTTAACACACACACATTTCAGAAAACATGTGTCACAACTTGAGCTCCCAGAGGCCAGTGTGGAGCAGCTGTAAATAAATCTCTGCAGTACACGGAAGAACCAGGGGCTGAAGGTCGCTATGAGAGGAGCAGCGGCTCCTGGAGAGGCCGCGGCTCCTCAGCTGCAGAGGGACAGGGGGACAGGGGGACAGGTACTACAAGCATTCCAACAATCAAACCCTCTCATTTGGATCCGGATGACATTAAAATAACGAGAAGCTGAGCTGAATCAAGGGCCTTCAGGAAGTAACACATGTCCCCGTGTTTCCCGTTATTCGGTGGCCCCGAGCTGGAGCCTCCCCCTCCTCCCCCCTCCTCACCTGCCACACTGACACTCCTGTTTAGATCTGCCTAGAAATCTGTGCGTAAAAGTGTCCTAAAAAATAACTGGCCTCCTGCCCGCGGCCGGAACACAACAAACACTCAGCGTGGACTCACCTGGGATGTAGACGTCTCCTCGCTTATGATCAGGGAGTTCACTCCAGTTCCGCTTTCCCGGCGAAACATTCGCCTTTTTCACCAGAAAGGCCCGCGGCATGGTCCGTTAAAAAATCCGTCCGTTTGCGTGAGATTCACGAAAAGCAGGAAACCGCGAACGTCGCAGGTAAACCTGGAAGGTGTCGGACCTGTTCCCTCTTCCTACTCGCACCTTTTCTTCTGGTTTCGCAAACTGCGTCCTGCTTTTATTTCCGTTTTTTTTTTGGTCTCGCCACATACACACACACACACACTCTTTCTACCTCCGGACAGGTGAGTCCGCTCAGGTGAGTCCGCTCAGGTGAGCCTCCCGGGCAGGTAGACACGAAGATCCGCCGAGGCGCCCTGAAATAACGGGAGTGAGTGAGTGTGTGTGAATGAGCGGGCAGATATCCTGATCACACACACACACAGCGCGGAGAGAGGTGGGTCAAACGCAGCACAGGTAGGCTACTCATTTAAAAAGCAGGAAACGAGCGCCAGCGCGCATGCGCGACAGAAATAACGGTGACAACAAGCAGCAACAGAGAGAGAGAGAGAGAGAGACTGGGTTAGGCCTCTGTATACCTGCTGAACCGGTTTACCCCTCCTTCCTGTCTCGGGCCGTCCTTCCCTCTTTAAGGTGTGTGTGTGTGTCTGTGTGTGTGTGTGTGTGTCTGCTTTCATGGAGGACGCTGCTGCTGTGATGCAGAGTTCCGGGGTCACTGCTCCTTTTCCAGCTTGTCGCTGTGACATATTGTTGTTTCCTGTTTGTCTCTGTTTTGTTGTGAGACCTCAAACTCACATGTTGTGAACCTTTATTGGACCAATCAGCAAAAACCTTTTAAAAAAACACCTCTGGTTCTCACAGGAGCTACAAGCTGCAGCATTGTATCAGCGGTGGCAGCATGCAGCTTGTTGTAGTTGAGTAAAAAAATGTCTTTTATGTGCATATTTTCCTCAAATAGACAGCAGGAGTGCTAACTGCTAATTGCTAATCATTGCTGGAACCTTAATTTCCCTGAACGATCCCAAACGGATCATTAAAGTTCAGTCTAAGTCTGGTTTCTAAGTAGATGGGGTCTGAAGAGACTGTTTCTACATTTTCTCCTTGTCTGCAATGCATTCTGGGACATGTAGGCATGTTAGCATATCTGGACCACCACAGAAGAAGAGGTGAATCCTCCATTTAAAGTGTTGTAACTCCGTCCATCTTGTTATTGTGGACATGACGACTTCAGAAACTCCAACTTCCACTTGGACTTGAAGATACATAGATTAGAATGTGGGGTCAAAGGTCACACGTCAGGATTATATGAAACCTGTGAATCAACCGTGTATATAATGCAGTCGGCAGCAGTTCAACATCAGCCTGCAGGTATGTAAATGAGTCTTTTAGGACCACTGTGCCCCACCTTTACTTTACCATGCTGTGTGTTTACAGCCCCCCCCCCCCTGCACACACACACACACACACACCCTGCACCGATCCTGTGGAACACTTGAAACTCATTAGTCCGTGCTCTCAGCTGAGTGTTGTGTTGTTGTTGTCCGGCCTCTCTCGTGAGTTGATGTTATCTGTTTTCCTGTGAAAAGGGTTAGCAGCCATAGCGTGACGACTGGATTGATGGCCTGAGGTGGATGCAGCTCTCAGTGGTTCTGCAGAGGAGGAGTGGTGCAGGATGTTTGAATGAACGGCATGCAGCCCGGGCTGTCGGGGCAGTCCGGGCAGGTGAGTCGCTCCCTCCTCTCTTCTCTTTGCTCGCTGTATTCTAACTGTCACCGATACTTGTCTTTGGTCTCATCAGTGGAAAGCTCCCCCCCCCACAGCCTCGACTTTCCTCTCTCTGTGTGTGTGTGTGGTCAGATTGAAGGAACACAGATTTGTTTTGGATTTGCCGGCGTCTTTGTGATAACGCTCAGCGAGCTGGGCTGTTATCTGCTGTGTCTGATATGATTCCCTGTTAGCTTGGCAAATATCTGCCAGCTAATACAACAGATGGTTATATTATCAGCAGGACATGGGGCTGGCACCAAAAGAAACATCTGAAGCCTAATCTGTCAATAACTTAGCATGTTAGCTCTGGTAGAACCTGCAGATGTCAGGGACCTGTCAGGGTTAATGTGGCTGCAGAGAAAAGGGGCACAAGGGATGATGGGAATGAAATGGTTAAGTGAAGTTGATTTATTTCTGAGTTTCACTTTCCACTCTGTGTGTGTGTTATTGTTAGAGGATGATATGCATACTTTACTTTCATCATGTTCTCACCAGTGGGTGTAAGCACAGGTTCGGTAGCATACCTGTGTGTGTGTTTGTTTACATCACAAACACTGTGTTTTAAAAATGTCACTCAGATCACATTTAGTTTTAGATTCATAAATAAAACGACAAAAAAGTTCAACAGTCCTCAACAGTTACAATTAATGCTGCAGACACTGATTTTGGACCACCAGGGGGCAGCAGAGACGAACACTGAAACAGGCCCCATCTATAAAAGACAGCAAACCCATTATATGTGTATCCATCAGGCACACAGAAATATATTATTATATTATATTATATCAGGGGTGTCCAAACTACGGCCCGCGGGCCAACTGCAGCCCGCGGTCGGATTTTCTACGGCCCGCGGCTTCTATCTTAAAATGTGTTATTTCTGGCCCGCCTGCCAAACAGAGTAAATCAAACAAAATCAACAGGCAATTCTTGTTTTTGTTTTTAACTCATTGTGTAACGTTTGCATCATGATTCTCTGAGCAGAACATTATCACGCTCTGTCTGCATCATGCATTGCATTGGTGGTTCCAGAACTTTGACACAATTCACCCTGAGACTAAACGTGCTTCTGCACACAGCCTGGTATCAGAGAGCGTCTGTACAAGTGAAATTCTCCAAAACTACGGAGCTACTCTGTGACATGGTCAAAAATAAATAAATTGTGGCCACGAATTATGTATAACAATATATTGTTGTTATTAGTTGTAGTATAGAAGCCCTATTATTATCCCTGCTGCACCAGGCTGCGTCCTGGCCTCGGGCCTTTTTACCGGCGGCTGGATAAAAGCAACTCTGCAGAAATGCGAACATTTGTAAATCATGAATTAGTTTGTGTCGTGTGAGCAGAGTTTGATAAACTGATGTGTTACTGGAGCAGCAGAGCAGTCCGACTTTGCTTGTTAACGTCCTCTGTTAAACTGTCAGCTGTACAGAGAGACGCGGCGCTTCTCTCAAACTGACTCCGTCATTCAGTACGCATCTGACGTAAGGCACGTCATCACGTTTTTACGTCTCGTTGCCATGCACTGCAAACCTGTGTAAACATTAAATTACAGACCCTTTGAGATGTCTGCTGCTCCTGAACCAGACCTGCCACATATGATCAGATCTCACCTGCACAGAGAGTCAGTAACCTGTTCCTCTGTTTCTGAATGTTTTTATCCTCTATATTCAGATAACATGTTCTGATCTGTCATCTGAATGCTAAGATGTTATTTTGTTTGCTGTGTAAGATGTAATATATTACAAAACAGCATTTTGTATTGTTTAAAATAATGACATCGGGGAGAGTTTCGAATTATCGAATCTGGCCCTCCCTGAAAACAGTTTGGACGCCCCTGTATTATATAAAACTAAGATCAAATAAGTTGCACCTGAGTAAACTCATAAGCTCATAGAATAATTAGACAATACACTTGTGATGAATCAGGAAACGGTAGAAAACAACAAATCACTTTAACTTGATTATACAGCTTTTTAAAGCAGACTTGGAGAAGGGTGGTTTCCTCACATGAACACTAACCCTGAGCTGCCAGAGTCTCATGGAGAGGGTGTGTAATAAACAACAACAAACAGTATACACGTAATAAAAACAATTAAATCAACAAATAAATAACAAATTACATGAATCACACTTGAACTGTGAATATGTAAAAGGCGTTAGTGCCCCCTTGTGGACAATCTGTTCAACAGCAATTACAGAATAATGTGTGTATTAGTTCCTGAATGAAATGAATACAATTGTAATGAAAGAATACAATTTAAGAAGGCACCATGAAAGAAACACACAGACAAAGACAAGAATAATAGAAGAATAATGCACTCAGGGGAAATTGCAGATAAGAGCCATGAGAAAGAATACAACTGATTTGATGTATTCTATAGTTTCTCATTTTACTATTTGAAGCAGTAATTGGGAGGATAATAGAGCAGCATAATATTGCATTTTCAGTTTATAATGCATGCAGTTTCATTTATGCATTTATCTTGATATAAGGAACATATTTTGTTTTTGAAGGAAAATTGCTTTTTTTGCTGTTTGCCTGTTGAAAATGTTTTCTTTTTTAACTTACTGACAGAGCCATAAGAAAATATTACTTTATTCATTTAATGTACAGGACATGTGATTTTTCTTTGAAGGCAGTTTGTTCTTGTCTGTGTTTTCCCGATTATTCATTTAATCATTAAATAATACACTGTGTTAGGTCTTGGTTCAACAGGCTACGTGCAATCATTTCAAAATGTTTTAATAAACATTGAATCAGTCCGGCCCTCGGCTTATTGACTTTGACATCCCTGCTGTAGAGGGCAGCACGTTCCAGCGTTACGTTCTTCTTCTTCTTCTTCTTCTTCCTCTTCTTCTCCTCCTCCTTCTTCTTCTTCTTCTTCTTCCTCTTCTCCTCCTCCTCCTTCTTCTTCTTCTTCTCTTTCATTTTTAACTGTAGCTTATTTGTTATTACTTGTCCTATGTTTGTAGTTTTTTTACACTGTGCACCGTGTTGTTATTTGTCCTGCTGCAGCAAAGTGTCGCGTGACGTCGTTGTTATCACGTGGTTCACGTCACACAACGCGCCACGACGTGGTCACAAAGCGCCACAGACGTGGGCACAAAGCGCCACAGACGTGGGCACAAAGCGGCCGTCGATGCAGATAGATGTCCAGCAGCGGACCGGCTGCTTCGGACGGACCATCACTGTATATGAACCGCCGTGACCCGGACATGGGGAGGAAGCGGCGCCGTTCGGAGCAGAAGAACGTGGCTGCGTTGATCCTGGCTCGTGGAGGGAGCAAAGGCATCCCGCTTAAAAACATCAAACTGTTGGCCGGAGTGCCGCTGATAGGATGGGTGCTGAGAGCCGCGCAGGACACCAAGCTGTTCACCAGGTAGCATCTATACACAAACACTGCTGCTGGTCCGTCTTTGTGGACCCTGGCAGGACTCTGGATCCGCTGCGGGCTGTTTAGACAGTTTGTTTATGGTGTTTCCTCTTCTGTGTCCTCAGTGTGTGGATTTCCACAGACCATGATGAGATTGAGAAAGTGGCAAAGACACTGGGTGCCCAGGTGCACCGGAGGAGTCCTAAAGTCTCCAAAGACTCCTCCACATCTCTGGAAACCATCCAGGAGTTCATCAACCTGCACCCGGGTGAGACAGAGCCCGGAACACCCTGCACAACAGCTGACGTGAGGACGAGTCCCTCTTTTTCTAAAGACCTGTTCTGTGTGTTTCCTCAGAGGTGGATGTGGTCTGCAACATCCAGGCCACCTCTCCCTGTCTCCACCCGAAGCACATCACGGAGGCCCTGGAGATGATCACCAAGGACGGCTACGACTCCGTCTTCGCTGTGTGTAGGAGGCACCACTTTCGCTGGCAGGAGGTCAAGAAAAGATGTAAGTCGACCGAGGTGGAAACACACACACACACACACACACAATCATGTCATAATCACACACACTTCCCTCAGGGCGTCATCGGTGGACTTGAAATCCAGCTAATGCCGTCTTCATGAAATGATTTGAATCTGTGTGGTGACACCACACACTAATGTTTATCTTTGATGTGTCCTGCTTCCTCCTAGCCAGATGCTACACAAAGCCGCTAAATCTGGACCCGGCACAACGTCCACGGCGTCAAGACTGGGACGGCGAGCTTGTTGAGAACGGCTCCTTTTACTTCACCACAAAGGAGCTGATCAATGCAGGATGCTTGCAGGTAGGTTAGCCTGTCTCACATGTCTCAGACTCTCGATCACGTGTCTCAGACTCTCGATCGTGTCTCACACTGTCTCAGACTCTCGATCGTGTCTCACACTGTCTCAGACTGTTTGTGTGTCTCAGACTGTTGATCACATGTCTCAGACTGTCTCAGAGTGTTGATCGTGTGTCTCAGACTGTCTCAGACTGTTTGTGTGTCTCAGACTGTTGATCACATGTCTCAGACTGTCTCAGAGTGTTGATCGTGTGTCTCAGACTGTCTCAGACTGTTTGTGTGTCTCAAACTGTTGATCACGTGTCTCAGACTGACGATCACATGTCTCAGACTGACGATCACATGTCTCAGACTGTCGATCGTGTGTCTCAGACTGTCTCAGACTGTTTGTGTGTCTCAGACTGACGATCACATGTCTCACTGTCGATCACATGTCTCAGACTGTTGATCGTGTGTCTCAGACTGTTGATCGTGTGTCTCACACTGTTGATCACATGTCTCAGACTGTTTGTGTGTCTCAGACTGTCTCAGACTGTTTGTGTGTCTCAGACTGTTGATCACATGTCTCACTGTCGATCACATGTCTCAGACTGTCGATCGTGTGTCTCACACTGTTGATCACATGTCTCACATGTGACCAAAGCTTCTCCTTCATTCTCTTTTGTTTGTTTGCATTCAGGGTGGGAAAGTGGCCTACTATGAGATGCAGCCAGAGTACAGCGTGGACATAGACGTGGACATCGACTGGCCCGTGGCAGAACAGAGAGTCCTCAGGTGGGACATTTCATCCAGCTTTAGGTGTGTGTTTGATAACAGGCTGCTTACTTCTCCTCCCTCCTGGCTGCGCTCCTTCCTGCAGGTACGGATACTTCGGCGAGGTGGAGGTGATCCGCCTGATGTTCTGCCAGGTCTCTGGATGTTTAACAGATGGAAGAATCTTCATGTCTGTCTCAGGAGAGGAGATGGTGTCCTTTAATAACATGGATACAACAGGCATTTCCATGCTGCAGGGGGAGAAGGTGGAGGTGAGGTTTTCTCCTGAACTGTAGGACTACAGTGTAACCACACACCTACACCTACACCTAGCCTCTGCTGTGGTTCACCAGGTGGTGCTGCTGACCTCCAGCACGGACAGAGTGACCCAGCTGGTGGCGGAGAAACTGGCCAAGAACAGGGGCTGCCAGGTGGTGCAGGTGGGAGAGAATCCAGTGCTTGATTTAGAGGAGTTTTTGAAGCAGAAGGACCTGGACTGGAAGCATGTGGCCTACATGGGTAAGAGCAGCTTTTTTTTGTCCATCACGGTCTGAATTTAATCAGCTCAAATCAACAATAAACACCTTCGCCTCTTCTGCCTTCAGGTAACGAGAAAGCAGACGTGGGATGTCTGGAGAAAGCCGGGATGAGCGCAGCCCCTGCAGACGCTACCTCGGTGGCCGTCAATGCTGCCAAGTACCCATGCCGCCATGCAGGTGGACTGGGAGCTGTGAGGGAGTTCGCTGAGCACATCCTGCTGCAGAACGAAAAGGTGAAGTCTAAGAACAAGCAGGACGAAGAGGCGACCAACGAGGTGGAGGGGATTAAGAAATAAAACAGATCTGTGCACGACACTGTTCATTTATAATCATGTTTTCAATCACTGTTAAACTGCTGATAGGCGAAGAAATACTTGATTATTGAGCCTCCTGTACGGCTCACACCAAATGTGATTATCACTATTAGAAAATCTGATTTCTTTTGTTTTAAAATGTGTTGGCACGTTGGACAGATGCTGCTTTACTAGCTTACCACGAAGCTTCACCCTGAGAAGACTGAAAACACATGCAGTATTTTAAATATCTTGCAGCTAGCAGCCGCTTAGCTTAGCTTAGCTTAGCTTAGCTTAGCTTAGCTTAGCTTAGCTTAGCTTAGCTTAGCATAATGGCAGGAAACACACTACACCAGGGGTGTCCAAACTACGGCCCGGTCGGATTTTCTATGGCCCGCCAGCCAAACAGACTAAATCATACAAAATCAACTGGCAATTCTTATTTTCGTTTTTAACTCATTGTGTTTCGCATTTCTGGAGAGTTGCTTTTATCCAGCTGCCGGTAAAAAGGCACGAGCGGGCTGCCCGGGCAGGACGCAGCCTCCCCGTGCAGCAATGAGCGTCCCTCTCTGGGGAACGTGCCGGAGTACAGGGGGGCTCCAGGAGCGCAGGGGAGTGGAGCGTCCCTCTCCACTCCCCCAGTACTCCATGATGGAGAGGGAGAGGGACGCTCATCCCCTGCTGCACGGGGAGGCTGCGTCCTGGCCGGCAGCCTGCTCGGCTGGATAAAAGCAACTCTCCAGAAATGCGAGCATTTGTAAACCGTGAATTAGTTTGTGTCGTGTGAGCAGAGTGTGATAAACTGTGATGTTTTACTGGAGCAGCAGAGCAGTCCGTCTTTGCTTGTTAACGTCCTCTGATGTTAAACTGTCATCTGTACAGAGAGACGCGGCACTTCTCTCAAACTGACCCCGTCATTCAGTACGCATCTGACGTAAGGCACGTCATTACGTTTTTACGTCTCGTTGGCATGCACTGCAAACCTGTGTAAACATTAAATTACAGACCCTTCGAGATGTCTGCTGCTCCTGAACCAGACCTGCCACATATGATCAGATCTCACCTGCACAGAGAGTCAGTAACGTGCCTGTTGCTCTGTTATCAGTCTCTGAATGTTTTAAATTTATGCTGTAAATTCAGATATTTGATATATATATATATATATTACAAAACAGCATACACATTCTTTATTGTTTAAAATAATGACATCAGGCACTGTTGGCCCTCGGAGAGTTTCACATTATCGAATCTGGCCCTCCCCAAAAACAGTTTGGACACCCCTGCACTACACTAAAAACAGTGCGAGGTGCCTTTTTGTTCCGTTTTGCCTAACACTCGGAGAAGTCAATCCAAAACTTTAATGTTCACTGTGACCAGGCTTTCCAACAAGTTCCAACGTTGTGGGTGTGTGTCAGGATCCTGGTGCCAGATCCTGACACACCTGCAAAACAAATGTTTTTTCTGGCTCGGCACCTTATAGTACACACAGTGAGGAGTGATGTCAAAGGTCGGATTCAAGTGAGGCTCACCTGTCAGTCATTTGTTTTCCTCCTTAATGTGATAACATCTGTCATGACAAGCATAAATAAATCTGTGTCAACCCACAGCTCGGTGCTCCACCAGTTTCCTTATCGCTTCATGCTAAGCTACATTCCTCTACGAATGAATCATTAAACCGGAACTAACCCAGGAGTCACAGAGTTCACAAAACCGACCGGAACGTTCTGTGTGCACACATCATAGCCCATA
Source organism: Parambassis ranga (assembly GCF_900634625.1). Classification (NCBI taxonomy): domain Eukaryota; kingdom Metazoa; phylum Chordata; class Actinopteri; family Ambassidae; genus Parambassis; species Parambassis ranga. Next base: position 4,338,573 of record NC_041026.1, on the reverse strand, counting down.
AAGAGCCATAAAACCAGGCAGGACCCTTCAGGCCTGCGTCAAAGACCGACGTTTAACATGCCGGTTATGGAGGCAGCCTCATGGGCTTGGATCATATCGGTTTATTCTCAACATGGACAAACTGGGATTTCTTTATTTCCTCTTTTCGTCCCCTCCTTGTGAGCATCTGTTCCTGTCTCAGTTATTTCTGCCCTGCTGAACGTGTTGGGACGAGCAGCGCAGGTCTCAACAGGTCATGTGACCAGTGTCTTTTAAAGGGAAGCCCATCCGGGTGTGGGTGTGTGTGTGTGTGTTGCATTCACTTCCCACGTCAGCACCCATTTATGATCTCATTTTCACCTCTCAAATCTTTATATGTCAGGGTTCCATCTTTATTGTCAGCGTCATAATATCACCATCAAACAGCCTGGTGTGTGTCGCTGTGGTTTTTCCAGCATTAGTATAGTTCAACACTGTAAAACCACATGATTAAAATAAGTAACAGATAAAAAAACTCCAAATGCTGTGTGTAAAGTAACAGCTGAGCAGCTGAGTGTCCCCGAGGATGAAACAAGTGCTCCCTCTGCTGGTCGCGGCAACACAAAGTCTTCGTCTTCACAACACAACAATACTTTTGTGTACCTCTTAGCTTAGCTTAGCTTGGTGTCATAGTCTTTATGCTAAGCTACATGATGCTAAGCAGGTTTTCAGCTTTAATGACCAGAAAATTTGAATTTTACTAATTGATTACATTCAAAAACAATATTTACATTTATAAGCTTTGAGATAAATATTCTAAACAACCAGACCTGTTTTTTTGTTTTTACAGAGAAAATAAGAGCAGAAGCTTTAAAGAGCGAGGGGACAAAATCACTTCCTGCCGTCACTCAGACCCCGTCACTGGCGTGATGATGAGCGGCATGCTGTTCTTTCTTGATTTGTTAGTGCAGGGGCTGAAGAATGGGTAGATGGATTCATTGAAAATGTCATTGAAAGTGTAGATGTGCAGTTTAGCATCAACGTTGTAGAAAGACACCTGAAAAAAAAGAAAAGGACATAAATATAATTTAAAAAACATCTTAAGCTAAATACATTCTGTAAAAACATGGCTTCCAAACTCCACCTGTCCTTTCTCGAAGTCCACAAATATCGCAATCTTTTGAGGCGGGACGTTCAGGTGCACGTCTGTGGAGGGTTCGGTGCGAAAGGCGTAATTACTCCTGGAGTGGAGGAAGAAGAAAACGTCTCACAGTGAATCTATGAACGTGCAGTTTTCTGTTATCTTTTAGCTCGGTTTTCGGAGGTCTTGCTAGCTGGAAGCTAGCTGCACCTTTGTTGCGATGTCTGTAAAAAAAAAAAATCCAGGTAAGACTCACTTGTTTCTCAAGCTGAGGAACCAGAATCCGTTGTCGGGGGTGTATTTAATCTTCCCCTTCCTGCTGACCGAGTGCTTCGCCACACCCAGATCCCAGTCCGTCTTCCCGCCCACGTCCACCTGGTCAGACGAGGAGACGAGGATGATTACACTTCATCTATTTCTGTTAGATGGAGCACACACTTCCAGATGGACCAACCGAAAGCGTCCTACCTCCCAGTAATGCCTCCCAGAGGAGATGGCCTCCCGTCCCAGCACACAGACGACTGTGTCAAACCTCTCGGGGTTGTTGGGCACAAACTGGGTTCGATCTCCACACATCACCTGCAGAAACACACACATCTAACTACACTTTATCTGATGCACATTAAAAAACCTGAGCTTAAAGGATAGAAGGGGAGTCTCACACTCTTCAGGTCCTCTGACACCACCAGTCTGGGATGGGCCGTGTTGGAGTCCAGCGTTACATCCACTGAGGTGAAGTAAGAGTTTGGTTTTTTGGTGATGTGTGAAGCTTGTGTGCATAATTTTAATAATGGTCTGTAACATACATGCGTACTCCTGTATCCTCTTCACCCCTGCAGGAAAAACATCACAGTGGTTTGAACCTGGATCTAGAATCAATCATGTATAAGTGGAGTATGTGTGAGGAGAGCAGCACTCACTGGGCTGTGTTCGGACCGGAGGTGGTTCCAGTGCTGCAGCTGGAAAACCTGGACCAGGAGCAAGAGAAGGTCAAGACTGGAACATGCAATCTGAAGGTAAAGACTAAAGTCTGCCACTAGAGGGCAGAGTATAATACCTATAATAATACCAGATCTGAGAGTTCTGTTCCTCATGTTTGTACAACAAAAAGCTCTTTATTCCCTCAGACCTTGTTTCCTCCTCGCCTGTTGTCATGGAAACGAGCTGCATGTTTTTTTTGTTGTTTTTTTTTTACCACACTGACCCTGTTCTGCAATGTTCTCCAGCTCCTCCTGGAACTTCTCCACCAGATCCACCAGAGACCTGTAAACGGTCCTGGTACCCAGGTCGATGTTCAGCGACACTCCGGACCAGTCCTTGGCATGCGGGGGACTGGACAGGTGCGGGAACGTCTGAGAAGGAGGTGAGAATACCAGTCAGATGACATCACACCGTCCAGGTGTCAGGTGTCAGATCTGGTTCTGCCAGATCTCCTCCTCACTGACCTTGATGCAGTGAATGTGATCGTCTGATCTGGCGAGTTCGGCGAGCGCGCTCTCTCTCCTCCGCAGTTCGGCCACCTCCAGCTCCAGCTGTCGTATCATGGCGTCGGCCTGGTGCTCAGCCGCCCTCCGGCTCATCTCCATCACCTCCATCAGCTCCACCTGGGAGCGTTCGAAGGTGGACATGAGCGTGGAGAACAGACACACGCTGCCCGTCGTCTCTCGCTCCACCGCCTGCTGGAGGAGTGAGGTAATGCAAAAAGTTAGAATATCTTTAAAAAACCCCGAAGAGCTGGGTAAATGTAGAATGTGCTCTTAAACGTCAGATATGAGAGCCGTGTGAACCCTCGCTGTGTGTTTGTGTCATGGCTGACAGGAAGATTTACAGGTTTGGCCCTTATCGGAGCGTTTTTGTACCTCCAGCTCCACCACGGACGTCCTGATCTCTTTGATCTTTCTGATCCTCTGCCTGATCATCTCCTGGATCTCCTGTTCCGACACACTTAACAGGACCTAAACACACAAACAGTCACGTTTACACTTCAGCACACCGACTTTCATTCTGTTGCTCGAGACATTAACATAAACATGCTATCACTGCCCCATGGATTACAGACCGAAAGCCTCCTCTCTGTTCAGACTTGTTTGTGACAAACTTCCTGCTATCACCTGTCACCGGCCCCCTGCTTATTTCTCTACATTCCTGCTACAAAATCCGGCCTCGGTCTCGCTGTCCTACCTTGTTTTCCATCCACTCGGTTTCAACAGACACCGTGTCGTGATCCGGGTGGTCTTCGGTCTCGCAGTCAGGACAGATGCACACTCCGTCAGTCCTGCAGTAAATCTGAAACCAGATTTCAGAACAACACTCTCACTTCTCTAAACTGAGGATGATTATAAACTTAAAGTGAAGTTTAACCACAGAGTGCCCTACCATTATTCCTCTGTTGTGGGTCTCACAGATGGGGAGGTTATGGCTGCTCCCCGCCGCCCCACTCACGGTGAACCGTCTTCTGCCGCCAGTGCGGATGAAAGGATTCGAATGTGGAGAATGTATGTAGTTGTTGTTGAGGGCTGCGATCGGACTCTGGTCTGGTACGGATGAAGCCAGGGGGGTGGTGGCTGCTGGAAACGATGCTAAGACGGAATCAAAGGAATGTCAGCATCTTTATGTCTTATAATCTTGGACTCTCTTGGAGCAGATACATGTTGAGGACTGGCTTACGCTTAGATCGCTTCTGACAGGACATCATCACAGCCGAGCTCTGCAGGTGCTGCGGCAGCTTCTTCAGTTCGTCAAAGAAGTCATCGGGTGTACATGAGACACGTCCACCTCCTGTCCCCCCTTTCTTCTCTCTTATGGTTCCACCTACACCCTTCATGGATTTGAACTGCTCCGTGATCTCACGCAGCGTCCGGTTGATCTGGAGGTCCGGTCGCTTCTGAAAGACCTTCTTACACAAAGGACACCGGCAAACCTGTCGGAAAGAGGAGCGATCAATGAAACCTGGAGCAAACAAAGGACGAAATGAAGCCGGAAACAGGAAGGAAGGCGTCCACACACCTGGGATCCATCCCAGTGTCTGCTGATGCAGGCCATGCAGAAGCTGTGTCCGCACGGCGTGGAGGAAGGGTTGGTGAACACGTCCAGGCAGATGGAGCACTGGAACTGCTCGTCGGACAGAAAACTGCCGAACAAGGACATCCTGTCTGAAGCAGAGGAGAGACACATGTTTAACGAGACTGTCCAACAAGGTCCTACCTCACCTTAAGGACAAAAACACGGAGACAGGCTGTGAAAGATGAGCGTGAAATAGAGCGAGCGATGAATGAAAACACACACAAACATAAACTCGGTCACCTTTCTGTCAGCACAGATCAGATTAGCATGGTCAAAAGACGAGGAATGAAGCGGGGCAGGATTCTGTCCCACACAGAACACTCTAACTCAGATGCTTCTGTAAAGTTAATGTCTGAGCTGAAGCTGGCTCATATTTTTAACTCCTTGTTCTCCTAACCGTATTTCAGTGGAAGTGCACGTTACTGCACCAGTTTGGCATCTTTTCCTGGTTTCCACCACCTTCAGCATGTTTGGGGTGTTTCCAGGAAATCTGAGATGGAAAAATCTGCAGAGTGACGCGGACCAGGCTGTGCCGTTTACTACGTTAGTAGGAAGCTTGCTGCTGCTGTTCATGTATACAACTGTGAATGATCAGAGTCACTCTTCTCCCTCACATTACCCACAATACACCTGGTCAGAGTTTTCTACATGCTGTTCTAACAGCAGCTAACATAAGAATATGGATCAATAACATGATCACATGCACAGAATCCTTGATTTGAAGTTAATGAATCTTTAATTTAGATGAATAAACATGTTATAAATTGATTGTTAATCATTCTTTAAGGACAAATAAGCGAATAATCTCAGATTAAGTTGCATAAATTGAGGATTTTCTTCTATTTTTAGGCGTTAAAGTAAGTAAAACTGCTCTCCACATGGTGAAAGAGCTCCGGCCCACTGTTTTTATTTAAATAACAAATATTAATGTTGAACATGACATAAGAGATTTAAACTCAGTACCTTAATGCGGATCAGGGGTCCAAAGATCCACCTCGGTTGTATCTGTCTCGGTCGCCCTCACTCTCCCTTATGAAGCTTGTGTGGCTCTTTATAAAGGTGTGCGTGCGTGTGTGTGTGTGAATGATGGTAGTGTGATGGTGTATTCCTGAGACGTGGTGTGAAAAGGAAAAAAAAAAAAAACCCGCCCGCCCACCTGCCACTCTAAATGTGGCAGGACAGGTTAAGGAGAGAGAGAGAGTACACAAACATAAGCATCCGAACTAGGTCAAAGCTCAACAGATCCTGTCCTCAGAACACACTTCTCCTAATAACACCCTGCTGAAGGTGTTTCGTGATTTATTAACCCTTTCAGGGTCCGTTTGACAATTAGCACATGTATCATGATGTCATGTGTAGCTGGATGCAGTGTGATCGGTGCCTCCATGCAGAGCTGTGATGAACTGTCCCGGTGTGAGTCCACAACCTTTCCTCTACTTCTTGTGTGTGTGTGTGTGTTGCTTGTGTGCGCTTTGTGTCGATGACATGTCTCACGTTCCTTTTGGCTAATGAGCCGCTGCTTCCAGACCGAGATAAGCAGACTCTCAGACACTGTGTTCCCAAAAAAAGAGCAAAACGCCTTCTCTTGGCTGCTGATTGTGAGTAACTGGAAGTCAGGCACTAACGGGTTAATAATGAGAAAGAGGGCTGATGATCAGAAATCAGAAATGATTAGTGCCATGTAAGTCATGAGGTTCCACATTACCAGGAATTTGCCTTTGTGATTTGGTGCATACATAAAGCAGGAAACATAAAATAAGTAACAATAAGCAGCATGCATGGGGTAAAATACGGTTTTAGGCCCCGTTCACACTGGAGAAAGTCATTCCAGCTAGAGTAGGATTGAGCCCAGACAGCCTTTAAGCTGGATGGACCTATTTTCAAATCTGGCCACCACTCGAGGGTGGATCTAGCCGGCTTGAAATCAAATTGGATTCAGCCGGATTGGAGGTGTTCACACTCGGAAAAAAACACATCTGGATTGATCTGGATGCGGCCAAATCCTGCTTAAGCCACATTTTTTTCCCCAGTGTGAACGGGGCCTTAGATAGCTACAGCTAGCTTGATATCCGTTCCTGCTGTCTTTTTTTCGGCTGATGATTGTTTGCATTGTGTCATTCTATCAATTTTCTGGTTAAAATCCCCACTGTTGGGTAATAAGTGGCTCAGTGGTATAGCAGGGTTGTCCAATAACCAGAAGGTTGGTGGTTCAATCCCAGCTCCTCCCTAGTCACTGTTGTGTGTCCTTGGGTAAGGCACTTTACCCGCATAGCCTCCAGTGTACTTACTGGTGTATGCTTGCTGGGCTGCCTTAAGCAATTTCCCCATTGTGGGACTGATTAGTGTTAAAGTTGTGGCAGCTAGCCCACAATCCACGAACTTATAAGCGAACGTTGACGTTGTTGTGGAGTTTCACTGAAAAGCTGCCCTGACAGGCAGACGACTGAGAAATTAACCCTAAAATCCCTGAACTTTACGAACAAGCAGAGTGAATTCTAAGAACTTTTTTTTTTTTGATCGGCTGGTTTTGCAGAGTTTTACACAGAAGGCTGAGCGGCAGCTGAATTTCCAGCAGTGCAAATACCTGCAGAAGCTATCTGCTGATCAGTGATGCCATCGGGTTTATTCCTTCTGTACATTCCGCACTATTTGTCTCAGTGTGATAACCGTATATGCAGATATATTCTAAGCAGACACAAGAGGACTGAGCCATGTCTTTCATGTGAGGATCATTAAAGTGGACATGGACGATGTGCAAAGTTTGAATAATAAGGCAGCATGTTTTTAACTCCTTGTTCTCCTCATTGTATTTCAGTGGAAGTGCACGTCACTGCACCAGTTTGGTGTCTTTTCCTGGTTTTCTTTCCACCTTCAGGATGTTTGTGGTGTTTCCATGAAATCTGAGATACGCAGTGACACACGACACGGACCAGTCTGTACGATTTATGACATTAATAGGATGCTTGCTGCTGCTGTTTACATGTAAAGGTGCCAGTTGTACAAACCACTATGATTCAGTCATGTTAATTCCTCTCACGCTTCTTCCTCACATTACCCACACACTCAGTTTGGTCAGTTTTGTACATGCTGTTCTAACAGCAGCTCAGTTTGAATACTGACACTAACAGATGCTGAACAAGACGAGGATACAACAGTGTCCTTATATGTCCCGCTGATACAAAGCAGTGTGCTTCCTGTGGGGGTTTGTCCCTTTTATTCCTTGGTGGTAGGTCCATCTCTTGAGCAGACGAATAATCCCAAACAACCAGCTAGACATCTATTATCTACAGGTAGCCTGACACATTAGCCTCCAGAGGCTAATTAACGACTAGTTAATAAGCCTCTGGAGGCTGAATTCATAAAAAGGGTATTTAGAGACTTCCTGGTGCTAAATGTTCAGAGTTTACTTGGAGCGACTGATCGCAGCTTTAGTTTTGGCCTCTGGGGCCTTGTCAAAACAGGAAATACTGTATTTACAAGAATCCACAGTGTCAGCCTTCAGTGGAAGCCTGGATTGATGATGGATTACTGTGTTGTCAGACAGACACACAAAAACACACACACACCCGGCTTTGTCAACTCAAAAGTCAGTCTCAGTCAAAATAATGCTGAGATAAACATGAGTATCAGGTCAATTCCAGAGACTCTAAACATGTAAACTAAAGCTAATGCTAACAGGCTAACACACAGTCAGACAGTCAGAGGATCAGTGTTACATTAATCACACATAATCACACCCAGCATCCACACACAACATGCAACAGACAACTGTTCATTCATTTCTTGCCACTAGTCAAAACGCAGTAGATGTCTGCGATCTTTAGCTTCTTGCATCGAATACGGCGCTGATGGTCATTATCTGGCCCTGATGAAATTGATGTTAGCCTCATGTAAAATGGCTCAAACCTCCCAAATTTAATGTGGACCTCTGTGTGTGTGTGTGTTGCTTGTGTGCGCTTTGTGTCGATGACATGTCTCACGTTCCTTTTGGCTAATGAGCCGCTGTTTCCAGAGCGAGATAAGCAGACTCTCAGACACTGTGTTCCCAAAAAGAGTCTTCTCTTGGCTGCTGATTGTGAGTAACTGGAAGTCAGGCACTAACGGGTTAATAATGAGAAAGAGGGCTGATGATGAAGTGCCATGAGGTTTCACATTACTAGGAATTTGCCTTCGTGATTTGATGCATGCATAAAGCGTGACATGAAACCAGTTATGCGTTGGTGCAGATGTGGCCCAGGTCTGGTCCGCTTGTGGCCCAGGTGTGGATCACTCCAATGCCGTCATTCCACACCAAACGTGGGCCAGATATGTGTGCCCAAGTGAGCCACATTTTGTGCTATCTTGGTACTGAGAGCTGAAAATGGGCGGGGCGTATATATGGTCACTGTACGGTCTGATTAGGACTTTGTGTGTTTTCATGGTTTTTGAGCAGAGGAAGTGTTGACACAGAGATGATTTAGCACATTTCTTATGTGTCCTCACCATCTTTGTTCTCCTTTAAACATCCACCCTGCCTTTATCAGCACCAGCGCTCTGTGCGATTCCTCATTTTCATCGACATCTGCCATGAAGGCGCTGACTGTGTCTCTGCTGGTCTGGGCCATGGTTTCTCAGGCTCGAGCTGAAGGTGAGAACAAAGCTACACTTGGCTTTATTAAAAAACAAACACACACATAGACCCCTTGTTGTTTTTGTCTTCAGAGCAGAGCCGCCTGGTCCAGAGGTCGACTCCTTGTCCTGCTGGTTGGACCGAGATCGGCGGCCGCTGTTTCTGCTACGTCCCGGCCCAGCTGACCTGGTCTCAGTCTGAGGTGACTGTGGGGTCAGATCTCTTGTATGGAAGTGTTCTTTTTTTAAACTAATCCTTTTCATCTCCTTTTTAGAAAAACTGTCAGAGGAAGGACGCAAACCTAGCTTCTGTGCACAACGCCAATGAGTACTACGAGATCCAGAAGATGATAGCACATGCCACGCATTCCTTTGGAAGAACGTGGCTCGGCGGCACTGACTGCCAGGAGGTATTTTATTCATTTAAACATCATTTCTTGCTCCGTGTCATCCTCCTTTCAGCCATGCTGTGTCTTTTAGGAGGGCGTCTGGCTGTGGACTGATGGAACACCTTTTGACTATCGGCACTGCGGCAAGTTCGACAACCGCTGGTGGAGGCAGCACTGCTTGCAGATGAACTACGGAAGTAAGTACAAGAGTTAAAAAAAAACAAGAACTACCTTTAGTTTCTGAGAATTCCTGCTTTGTTGTGTCTTACCAACAGCCAACAAGTGCTGGGATGATGTGCAGTGTTCCCAGAAGCATCCATCGGTATGTGTCAAAAGATCCCCACGCTAACATGGAGGCCATGAAGTACCCGCCTGATTTGTGATTGATCTCCACCCTCATCAGCTTCATATATTGTCTGACATGCCAGGCTGGGCCTGCATGTGTGTTATGTTTTGTCTTTCCTCCTCCCCCTCACTCTTTCTTGTTAGTTTGATTGCTGTTGCTAGGCAAAATTATTACAGTTTTCAAATATTTAGCAATTTCGGTGTCATCTGCCAAATGTATCTCCTCCTACAAATTTCAAGCTACAGACTCCATTTTAGTCTTAAAACGCTCATTAGATGCTGCTCTATCAAACTTGTATTCAGAATTTTCTAATTCCAAATTATTTCCGCACACCGGGCTCTCAAAGTTGGAGTGGTTTTTGAGGTCTCCTTTGCTGTTACCATGGTGACAGGCTGACACACAGAGGCGTACAGAGCTCTCATTCTCCAGCAATTCAGAGCAATCCTTCACATCAGCATTCAAAGCAATGCTTCAGCTGCAGCAATCAAACTTGCACTTTCTTCAGGAAATGCCCTGTTGAGCTGTGTGGGGGAGTGGTAGCTTGCCTGTTGTAGTTTTGTTCTGCCATTTTGTAGTTTAGTTAGCGAGGCCCTTTCTTTTCGTTTTGTTCATTCAGAGCAGATGTAGTTAGGGCTGAGTTTTGTTTTATTGCTTTCATTGATTTGGCTCAACCTTTAGTTCCTTCCTCCTACACTTGCTGTGTGTTTGGTTGTAACTTTTGGTTTACCCTGGTCTGCAATAAATGGCTTCTGTGTTTTCACCACACCTGGACTTACTGATTCTGATGTTGCCATGGGCCTTGTCCCTTCAGGGACACAACAATTGCCTGAATGCTTTGGAACATGGTGGTGCATCATAATAATAATTCAAAGGGTTGAAGCGAGGCATCAGTTTGTGGTGGGAGTCAAACAGTAAGACACACTATGTGATATGATACAACATATAAAACGACATGTTTTTATTTGACATGAAACAAATGTTTCTTCTTATGAATGATACTTCCTCTAGAACAGAAATCTAATGCCGTGCGCTCAGCTTGACTCACAGTTTTTAAGGCTCGTTCTGTCACATTGCTTCCATGGCGACTTTTTTCTTAGTTTTAGTTTTCTTCTTTTGGACGTCGAGTGTGTTGCTGCTGACACTGCTGGCTCTCTTCATCTGGTACACCACCTTAGCTGCTTCATCAGAGAGAGTCTGCAGGAGGAGCATGTTTGTCAGTCTGAGGTGGCGGTTTGAAGTAACCAACCAAAGTTTAGTGGTTTGCAGATAAAAACCAGGAAATGATAAAACACTTTTTTATCAGAGTCTGACAATATGACAATATGGCTGATTGTTAACACTGAAATTGTCGTTGTGGGATGTGGTAGTCCGATCTTGATGCTAAGCTAATCTGTGCTTGTTTATTTTTATGTTTACCACAGAGCTAGGGGGGTCAAAGTCGTCCAAATTAAGAGCAGATGCGTCTCATAAGATGGTGACAGGGTGGTGCTCTTATGTGTTAGATATAGACCCTGTAATGGTCAAGGTCACCGTGACATCCCCACACTAACTGCGGGGAAAACAGGAAGATGTTGTTTTCTCTATTTATAGAGAACCAGAACTGAAGAAGCCACTCAGGGGAGCGCCGAAACATCTTCAAAACAAAATCCAGTCACTTTAAACTCTTGGAAAGGTTGATAATGGCCGGCGAGTAGAAAAAAGCTTTGCCTTCATTTAAGCCCCGCCCACCAGGGGAAAAAAAACATGTTTATAAACCATAACTGAAGGGTCTATGTGGCTACCTGGGATTGTGTTGTGATGTCATCACAGATTGTCGTCATGGTGTCCATCCAGTTACCGTAGATACTTTCATCCGTTTGGATCGGCCTCAGCTCACTACATAACCCGGAAAAAAAGAAACACACACACACACATTTAGGACTGCTGCAACTGTGTATTAACTCTGATTTTCAAACCTTATTCTTTATTAACCCTACGGTGAAGTGGACATACAAGGTGAGCCACAGTGTCTCCATATTGCATTGAGCAAAGAGGTCTGGGTGCCTGCATGGTGAAAGAAACCAAGGTGTGTGTGTGTGTGTGTGTGTGTGTGTGTGTGTGTGTGTCAAAATCAGGATAATCTCCATTTTTATATTATGTTAAGAATTAAGAAGAGTTAAGAAATATTGTTAAGAATGCTTAGAAACTAACTAAAGGAAGTTATTACATTAAATGTGCAATACTGCCATCTAGAGGCAGACAGCAGTAACTATGTCAGTGTAAGTTATTACACATAAATATTTAATAATAAAACATAAGCAGCAAGTAATTATTTTTACATATTTTTGAAACAGATTTAATAGGTTTTGGCCAAAAAAACCTTTTATGGTCTAGGACTACCACGGTCTACCTGGCCCGAGATTCTTACCAGACTTGTCTGAGCAGGTCCTGCTGTGCTTTCAGTTGCATCTGCGCCTCCTGCACTCGGCCCTCCATGGTTAAACTGGCACAGAGCTGCGCGCAGTGAACGCCAAGTACAGCCATGTTGAGTGTGCCAGCCAGAACCCGACTTCAGCAGGCAGAGATGAGATAAAATCAGACGACTCTTTATGCTCAACCCATCATCTGTTGTGATGACTCACCTGGAGGCAGTCACCGGGCGCCGCTCGGTGATAACGCGAGTGACTTTCTGTTGGTCTCTGGTCTTAAAGCTCAGCTGCAGTTGGAATGGAAGTGTTTCCTTCTGGAGCAGAACTAGCCCACACACACAGATGTGTCACACTGATGTGTCTAACCCAACACAATGTGGTGTAAACTCTGAGCCTCACCTTCCACAAAGTCTGGCTTCACAGCAAACTGGAAGGTGATCTCCAGCCCCTTGGTTACGTTCCCGATCTCTCTCACCAGTTTGTGGTTGTGTTCATCCTCGTAGGGAAAGTACCTTCAGAGGAAAAATTAAAAACAGCTGAGCTGAAAAATCCATGAATATGAAGCAGTGGAACCATTTAAGACATCGATCCTCACTCACACTCCATCAGGAGCTAGCAGGGTCGCCGTGACTCCTGTCGCTAGGACGTTGTCTACAGAGACTGACTGGATCTCTGTAGCCACGTTACCGATGCTGACAATGTTGACCTGTGTGGAGAGGAAACACCAGTTACACACATTTATTCCACCGATCCAACACTGAAGAGTGACCAGCTGCTGAGGAATAGCAGCAGTTAGCATGCGGCTAAATATTTGTTGCTGTCTTAAAATAGGAAAATAGGAGCAACTTAAACACGCCCATAACTGACAGATCTGTTCGCTGATTGGTCCGAACCACTCGTGGTTCAGCTACAAAGGCGTAGCTTGAAGCCTGGCAGGATGGATTTAGGTGAGTTTATGGTCTGAGAAAATCTATTTGTGTGTCTCACTCTTCCTCCAGTAGCGTCAGCCAGCCTCCCGATGTCGGCCAGGCGGCAGTCTGTCCCTTCGAACGTCATGACTGATATTATGACTCTGGGAAAAAAAAGGACACGGAAGATTGTAAGTTTATTCCAAAGCAGCTTTACTGGGACGTGTAACTGTGTGTGTCGTCACCCTTTCTCCACAGCCTGATAAGCCAACTGCCTGTAGAAGTATGGAGTAAGAGACGAAGAAGAGCACAGAGACGGCGTTTGCTCCATCTCACCCAGTCCGATGTTGGCTCGGCCGTCAGTGCACAGAACGACCTGCAAGAACACGACAGCAGCCGACAACCGTGGTCACGCTTCTATCGGGCATAAACGCCACGCTTTCCCTTCGGTGCTCGCTCACCTTTGACCCAGGATACCTTGACGCCATGGCGACGGAGGCTAACGCTGCTGGACCGAGGCATGTAGCACCGTGTTCCCTGAATCTAGACAAAAGACACATTTACCACCTTTGTACACACACACACACACACACACACACACTTACTCTTTGACTCTCTGTATTAGCTGGTTGTAGGTCTCAGCGATACAGTGTGGGATACTGTAATCCACGCTTTGTTGCCATATATGGTCGTAGTCAACCAATGCCCAGTCCCTGAGAGTGAGAGGAGTCCTGGTACCATCGCCATAAATTACCACCTGTAAAACATGGAGGACGAGGCCAGAGGATTGTGGGAATTAAGACGTTTAAAGGCCTACAACAAAGAATTCAGATCATTGAATCAGAAACGCAACAAGCCAGCATGTAGCAGTTAGCAGGAGGTGGATATTCAGAGGATATTTGTGGATTTTAAAAGGACGACTGGCAGTAAAATGGCTCCAATAAAATTCCTTAATTTCACTGTAAATTAGAATCAAGTAAATCAGCGTTAGCTTACAATATACACATATAAAGTGACAAAACTTTTGATTCGTCTGATACCTCATCGTTGAAAGTCACCAAGGCCACTCTCCTGTGAGGGGTTTCCTGCAGCATGGCGGACAGCGCCCTCTGGAGAGCGTCCTGTATACCCTGCCAAAACATAACAACAACAAATAACAAAACAAACAAACACATTATGCATATTTTTTAATTGATGTTCACGACAACAACAGATCAACCTCTCACCTCTAGTCTGGACACGTATGTTGGTAAGATGCTGCCTGATGTGACCTAAAGTGTAGCAAAGACACATTAGCATCCTGCGCTAGCTACTCCATGCACAGCAGTAACAAACATTAGCACACCTTCGTAGTGACGCTCATGCTACCAGAAATGTCCACACAGAAAACCACCAGCGTGTCCTCCAAGTTCTGGTAGTCGTCGTCGCTCTGGTTCGGCAGGTACACGTCGTCGCTGTGCACACCCGCCCGCTGACCCACGCACACTTGACCCACGCTGTCGTCCACGCTGTTTTCACAGCCGCAGAACTCGCACACCCACACCTGCACCAGCAGCGGGGAGTTGTTGTTCTGTTATTTTATTTTGATCGACTGGAATAAGAATCAATAAACTACCACTTACCCTCGTTTGGACAGAACTCAGACAGGACAAGGCGGCACTACATTTCCCACAATTCACTGGTCTCTGGAAACTCTCCATGCCTAAATCTGGTCAAAGAGAAACCGTTCAAAAACCGGTCCAACAAAATAACTCTGTGTGTGTGTGTGTGTGTGTCCTCTGACCTTGGCTGATGTCGACCAGTTTTCCAACACTGAGGGAGACGACGTTGACATTGACGTTGGCTTTCAGTCTGTTTTCCTTTTCCAGCTTGTCGACTGACACGTGAATGAGAAGGGTAAAATATTAATGACTTAATTTCCCCACAGGGATTAATAAAGTAATTCCTAATCTTAATCTTAATTTGAAATCTAAAGAGAATGGAGAGGACAAAAGAAAAACGTACGCCTCGGAGGGACCGGAGGAGGGAGGGAGAGAGGAGTCAGTGGTGGAGGCTGGCAGGAGAGAACAGGAGGGACCAGGGGCGGAAGAGAACTGGGCCGAGGTTTCCTCAGACGCCGAGGAGGCAGCGGCGGAGGAGCTGCAAACAGACACACAAGAAAGCCTTTCAGGAGCTTAAATTTAAAAAAGGATTCCACTGTTTTCAACAATTAACCCTCTCAGGAAAGGCTGAATGTTGTTGTTTTACGTTGGACTTATTTGTTTTTGTGAGTCTGCATCTGGGTCCAATCTGAGCTGGTTTAGGTTTCACTACTGTGTCAATTCACCCTATGAGCTAGGAGTTAGCCAGTGTAACCAATGCTCTTGTGCACATGTTAGCATCACACACAGTTTCACGCCTCCTGCTCAGACCTCACATGTCAGCATTCCGTTATCTGACCTTATTTTTTTTAAGTTTTGTGTGACATTTTTTTTCTGTGTGCATTCCCCTGTTGAGCTGCCATCTGTGCACCTCTTGCATTTGCAGCCATGCCCACACACACACACACACACACACACACACCTTCTTATATGCTTTCCTGTTATTTCACTGCAATACTCTTGAGAATGTGACATCACAGAAAAACAGTTAGAACTTAATAACAGTTGTCTCGAGCGTGTGTGTGTGTGTGTGTGTGTGTGTGTGTGTGTGATAGTTACCGTCTTGTTGTTTAACGGTCACTCTGTTGTCGTACTCGTTTCCCTTAAAAGACACACCGGTGGATGCATCACACACTAGAACAAATCAAATTAAAATCAGACACATTAACTCTTTCAAACCTTTCTTATAGTGGATGGAAGTGGACTTTAATGGGCTCACCTGGTCCATCCGGCCTCCAGCTACAAACAACATGGCTGCAGGCAAACTCCATCTGAGGCACAGGGATGTCATTTGAAACCTTCATAGAGCCCTATCACAGCTTTAAACATCAGCACTTTGAGCGTCCTGACATGTGTGCACCCACGGCCTTGATTTAGTTATTTTTCTAGTTAACAGGTGGCTGAGTAAAACCATGAACGAAGGCGTTTCCTGTATAAACGACTGGAAGGCAAAACAGAACATCTCGGTACATGAAGGCCTGGTGAGGCTGAAGATGAAAAAGGATAACGATGTGTTTGATGTCTGAGCCACACAGATTTCGTTAAAGATTTTTGCAGGTGCAGGCACCAGAAGATGAACGCTTTACCTTGTAGTTTTGCAGGAATTCGTGGGATTTAATGCAAAAAAATCCACTAATTAAACATTTACAAGCTGTTGATTTAAAACCAGGCTAATTCGTTTTATATAAGCTTATAATGTATAACTAATGGAGCAGGATGTGGAAGCAAACTGAGGCCTGATAAAGCAGTTCGTGTGTCTCTAACCACAACTTCAACATGAAGCCACACAATCAGCTTCTGTACGACCAAAAAGATCCATCCCCTGACTAATAACGCTGTTTTTATGCCAGCGATTAACCCCGACGTGTGAATTATCATCATGCACAATCATTCACCGAACCAAATTTAGTTCATAAAAGTATTTGTATAATTATATATTAATGGAAAATAGACTTGTAATGGCTTTCCAGTGCTGTTCTTGGACTGAGCTAATATAGCAAGACGAATTTTAATTAACCTCTGTTGTAAAAATGAGCTCATTTTGTCGTTGTACTGAGTTAGCTTGTCAACTACCAGGCAAGTGACAAAATCAAATCAAACAAAAGTCACAGCTAGGCCTCATTTTAAGGTCTCTATGAAAAGCTACGCTAACATTTCCCCCTCTTTTTTAAGTCTCTTTGAAAAGCTAAGCTAACCCTGTATTAGCGATAGCGTTGTTGTGACAGTACAGACATGTATGGTATCAAACTTCTTGTCCGACTCTCAGCATGACAGCAAATCAGTTTACTTTTCAAAATGACGAACTGTTCCTTCAGAGTTATTCAAAGTACAAGTTAACAGCTTCATAGTAATAACCTGTTTGGTTATTGTTTTATTTCCGACAGATATCTGCGGTCCACAAATTCCCCCGATTGTTTTGCTTTTATTCAATCAGCCATGTTATGACAGCAGATGCCCGTTTACTGTAGTATAAATTAAACTGTAATATTAACCCCTCCTGTTCTTTAAATGGCCTGAAGAAGGTCATGTGTGGTTTGTCAAACAGAAAAGTAAAAAAAACAGGTGGAAACTCACACGTATTCTACCTTCACCGACACAAATCCTGTGCCTATAGTTTAGTTAAATGTTTGTTTCCTCACACCGGCAGCAGTGTGGCTGGATTTTCATGGCTTATCTCAGACAACACACACACAGACGCACACACATTACAAAAAGAAATGGTTTACCTTTGCCGTGGTCTGAGCGGTGTCACTAAAACTGAAAGCAAGTTTCCAATGCAGCAGTTTTGTGAGGGTGTGGGGGCGTGTTCAAAGTCTAAGAAGTGACACACTTCACACTGCTGTGTGCATGTGTGCATCAGGAAGTTGGTTAGAATCAAGGCAGAGAGAGAATTGAAAGTTAAATAAAAGTTGAAACATCAGTTTTTTATCATAAAAGACAAAAAAAAGTTTCATCTTGACGGCAGGTTAGATCGTTTGTCTGATGAGACGCTTCTTATTTATTAATTAGGGTCAAAATACTCTGAAAATTATATTTACACTGTGGTTTTCATTAGTACAAACTAACACTGTTGTATTAAAGTTAGAGCTGGTTTTAAAGGAGCATTCCACATTTTTTTTCAGCTGTTTCCTCCTCTGTTATCTCCACAGGAGTCAAATATGTAGTAAAACATGTTCACAGAGGCCAAAACCAGGACATAGGGGTTCAAGACGAGGGAGCTGTTTCTTCAGAATTTGGGGCCTTTTTGAGGGAACTGCAGACTCTGGGTCCCGTTCTCTGATTTAAGGGTAAGCCAGACAGAACAAAATCTTCAAGATGTCAGAAAATGTAAATAAAATCCTTTCAAAATAGCGTTTTTAATTGCTGAACAATTACAAAGTTGAGCAGGAATGTCAGATACAGATTTTTTAATCTATTGTACTTCATGATTAAAATGTAAGGAATGTTTTTGTCGTGATTCAGCTGTGTGCACAGACTGTCCTGTTGTTCTTATCTCTTAATGTTTCAGTTATTGTGCTGCTTAAAGTGCAGGGATCTTTTTTCAGATTTAAAAAAAGCGTAGTGTTGTTAGGTGCCATGATAGGGTTGCTTCTGGTAGTATTAGAATTACAACAATGATCACTTCTGCTCCTTCAGTGCCTCCAGTACAGCTTTGAAGATGGCGGCCACAGCCACGGCGCCAGGGTCGGGCTGGTTGACGCGCTCGGCTGCGATGTAACTGGCTCGCCCAGCCTTTGCTGTGAGATCACGGGTCGCCTCTGCCCCCACGTCTGCTCTCTGGGTAGAAGAAACAGTAGATAGTGTGAGATAGTGTGTGTGTGTGTGTGAAGCCAGCTGCAGTACAGTCATATGTACCTGAACAGCAGTCTGTAGTACAGCCATGTGTCCACTAGGTGCAGCTGTGGTCAGCTTCTGCAGCTCATCCACTGCAGGACACAAAGCATCCAGCTACAAGGTGACACAGTCAGAATCAGGAAGATGACGACACATCAAGTGAGAACACACACGTTCTTTCTCTCACCATGGTTCTGTCTCCGGGGTCGGCGCCTCCGTATCTGAAAGACATTCAAAGTGGTTCAGACTGTGACCTGTGGCACACTTCCAACACTGTCATCTGTACCTTCTCATCGCTTGTGTCCCAGCATGCACTGCACTGGCCCAGGCTGCAGCATCACTCTGCCCCTCTGTCACATGACCAGCCGCCGCAGTGAGGAACAGGCTGTACAACTGAAACACAACACAGTGAGTGTGTGTGTGTAGTGGTCGATGTCAAACTCTTCTGGATGGACAGTAAACGCACCGCTCCGGATGAGCCGCCCATCTTCGTCTGCACCAATCCGGCGAGGACCGATAGCAGTTGCCCAGGGCAACCAGGGACCACATGATCCTGGAGCCACTCCTGAATGGCTGAAGGAGCAGTGGTTGTCAGCTTATCAGATATTCCAGCATGTCACTAATGCTTCATCCATCGCTTCCTACCTTTAGCTGCCTGCGCGTGAGTGTTTCCACAGTCTCCGTCCCCAGCGGCGCGGTCCAGAGAGTTCAGTTCTTCCTGCTTCTCCAACAGCACAGAACAAATTCTCTCTAACGTTCTACGCATGACCAGACTCAGCGGCCCTGGCGGAACAAAAAAGCAACATTAACATTAAGTACTTAAGCTGTAGTTTCTCTGATGACCACTAGATGGCCCTCAAAACTCTAAACAATGCTCCTGGATGCTGCAACACAAGCTGAAACTAACCTTCTGAGTAAGTGTCATCCTGCGGCCTGGTGCTCATGTCTGGAGGGTCTTTGATGAAGCCACGACCGCTCACACACACACTGCTGACATTCGGCCAGGCGGGGGCACTAGTCTTGGCATCTGAATAGGATAGTAGAAGTTAGAAATGACAGTATACTTTGACACTTTGACGTTAGACTGCAGTTTTTGTAAGGACACGTTTGGAAATACCTGACCTTCACTTGGATTAATGGTAAAGTTAGGAACAGTTTGACACTATATTCACCTCTCGGTTGTATGAGCATTCCAACAGGGAAACAGCTGGCTTGGCTCTCTCTGTCTACTCAAACTAGCCAGTCAAGACTTACTCTTACTCACACAAAACCTCTTGTTTGCCTGACCTGTAAATGAACTGAAGTCTGACAAGGAAACACTTTTCTAGAATGTCTGTCTGCCTCTTTATGGCTTTGTAGGTGTGTTTGAGTCAGGCAGGCTGTGATGCTAAGCTAAGCTAAAAAAAAACATTTACCAAACAATCTCAGAATTTCTGGCTTGGTTCTCATAAAGGTCAGTGACAGCCCCGCCATCTCCAGCGACGTCATGAATGACCCGGACATCACCCTGGCAACCACCAGTCCCCGGCTCTCTGTCATCAGATAAATAACTGAATTAACAATTGTGGCTAATTAGCTAGCGTTCTCCCTCTAACAGTGACCTAGAGTTACGTTATCGCTACTTTGGATTTGAACACAAAAGTTAAGCTAAGCTATTGTTATTGAGCTACAATGAACACACACTCTGCTCACCCAGGCAGATGATGGCTGCCCTCGTAACCACGGCCATTTCCAGGCTAGACAGAGCTCCGAGGTTGTTCACACACAGAACCACGCTGTCTCCTGCATGACAGGAAAAAAACATGACCCACTGCACTGAAAGTCAGCGTAATATAATGATAATTATATTAGAAGCCAGGACCTGGTTTCAGGGGCAGATGTGATTGGCTGTTCGGATTGGTCATGTGATCAATCATAGTCTTCACCACCTCATCTGCAGAGGCCACCTGAGCGACAAAATACACACAACAACAGTCATGTAAGCAGGCTGGTATTGTTGTGATGGAACCTGACTCACCTTCGACCTCTTGATTCCAGGTTCACCATGGATTCCTGAAGGACGGAAAAACAGATGTGACTTTAAAGTCTGACGATCCTTTCAAACCAAACCCCATTCCTCCTCTCATCGTCCCTCACCCAGTCCCAGCTCCATGTCTCCTGGAGGCAGGTCGAATGAAGGCAGGCAGCCTGGCACGCTGCACGGAGACAGACTCACCCCGAGTGTACCTGGAACCGCAACAACGTTTATATGATGACAAAAGAAGGATCCATGAGGTACAAAGTTAGGATTCCAGCGCAGAGAAAAACCTACCAATCCCCTTCAAAACATCCGTCAACATGGAAACAACCTGGTCCAATGCGCAGCCTTCTTCAGCCATGGCACCAGCCAGCTGACAGAACAAAGCAGAACAAATCAACATTCATCGAATTAAGCTGCATTACCAAGGTGGATTCTGGGTAATGTTGTACCTTGTGTATGAAGATGGTGCCGCACAAGCCTCTCCTACCAGCCTTACTGGGTCGGTCGAAGGCGCAGTCTTCGGCAACTATCACCATATCAACAGCGACGCCATGGTTACGGGCCTGCTCTGCAGCCAGTCCAAAGTTGAGGCGGTCACCGGTGTAGTTCTTCACAATGAGAAGGACGCCAGAGGCTCCTGGAGAAGGAAGAGCGCTCTGATTCTGTGACTCTGTGTAATTAAACAGTAGCAAAATAAAAGGGATTACCTGCATTGTGCAAAGACAGGATGGCAGCCAGGATACTAGCAGGAGGCGGCGATGCAAACACTCCTCCTGCTACAGCTGCTGACAGCATGCCGGCACCAACGTAACCTGAAGACGGCGAAGTTAGCGGTGAGATACAGGAGCCGAGGGAGATTCAACATGCATGTGTGCTCTACCTCCGTGGGCTGGCTCGTGTCCCGACCCTCCACCTGACAACAGGGCCACTTTTCCCCTCAGCCTGTCCAGGTCGGACCGGAGCACAACTCTGTGGCCCTTCATCAGAGAGAGGCCCCCAGAGGCCCTGACCAGACCACCGAGAGCCTCATCCACACAGCTGTCCACTGAGTTGATTAGCTTCCTGTGGGGCTAACAGAGAAATACACACATGTAATAAACAGTAAACAGGATGCATTATGACTATGAGCTTCACAAATCACAAAGTGTGATTGAATCATCACGTCATCTACAGTGTGTGACTCATAAACACGCGCAATTTTAGTGAAAAGTTTACACAAGCTGCACACAATAAAGTTTTATAGTTATCACCACACTGGACTCTGAGCCTACAGTGACAATGTTAGCTTAACCAGGCTAGCAAAACACTCCTGTCAACCTTCATTTTAGCACATATAAATAATCACACAGCCTCACTGCTCTGTTAGTGTCTTCACTAATGTACAAAACTATTTCAGCATATTCTTTTTTAACCTCCATGTGAACTCTTCTCGCTCCTTTTCCTTCCGACAGCAGGTTCACAACACGCAGCGGTAAAGCGCTCAGTGCTACACCCCGGATGTAGTGTAAGCCTGCCTTCAAAATAAGAGAACAGCCCCTTTTCAGATTTCTAAAAAACAACAATACCCTATTTTCACTGAAGGTGTAGCTGTACGAAATACAACATGATGACTTTATGTTGATTATTTAAAAAAAAAAACGAAAATAGTGAGCGAAAAAAGTCTTCATTTATGTAGTGGTAATTTTATTTTGAAATTCAAACGGAAGTCTTCGTTTGTTTTGCAGTAGGTGAAGAAGACGTCGGTCGCTCCCATTTTTTTTGTTTCTGGTAAATTTAGTTTAAAGTCACAAAACACCTTGCGTGTGTTAATTAAAAGAAATTAAATTAAATTAAATTCTGGTATCAGAACTGGACTAAAGTATAAACAGCATGTAAACACGAGAGTAAATGGGTTGTTTGTTTTATATTTAGCGGTAGTAGTTTGTTTAATTGTAGGCTATAGAGAAAGCGAACATTGCGCAGGATCTCCGCTCACTCGGGCTGCTCTGTGAAAACATCCAACCAACCCCTCCAGTTCCTCCTGCGTGACGCACGGAGCCCAGCCAGTCCGCTCGGTTCAGCTCGGCTCAGCTCAGCTCAGCTCGGAACCGTCCACAGCAACATGCAGGATGGCGAGTGTGGAGACAGCCGCCGAACACGAACGTATCCTGCGGGAAATCGAGAGTACAGACACCAACTGTATCGGGCCGACACTCCGGTGAGTCCGTCTCCCCGCGGTGGGAGCTTGATCTCGGCTGCTGGAGCGCGGCTAGCTGCGCCTAGCGCCACTTCTGCGGACTCCTCCAGAGACTCCGGGAGCTTGCTCCAAACTTTAACAGCTCTGCGTCCATTATCGGACAGCTAGCGGGCTATGTTTAGCAAACATTGAAAGCTTGCTAATTTAACCATGAACACTGCTTTTTTTTTCTAAATCTAAACAATAGCAGTTAGTTGCCGGGACTAGCGTGAAGTTTTGTCTTTGTCATCTTTGTCGCTGAAGTTTTTCTGCAACTTGTCTACAGGTATTTAAAGCAACTTAGGCTAACAGGAGCTAACTCAGCTAACTCATTGACATTCTGCTCACTGGGGTCAGAGCTCACAATGGGAAACGAGGTTGTGTTTGGGAGCTAAGCGCCGTCTGTGTGTCACCTAACACACTTGGACTGTTTTTAAATGTGGGACTTTTGTTAGCTTTAAAGATCGGTTAGCTCACTTTGCGGCTAGCAGCAGCAGCAGCTATATCAAAGAGTGAAGGAGTGTCAAGTGCAGCAGCCCTGCCTCTGTCTGTGCACTCAATGAATGAGAAGTGCTCATTTGTCAGAGTGATGACATTGGACACACACACACACACACACACACACACACACACACACACACACGGATTGGACTGGGACTGAGTGTGTGTTGTTGGTTTCGTGCCTGGCAGCATGCTTTCACATCCCATTAGTGATGAAGAGGATGTGTTCCTGCTGTAGAATGACTTCAGGTGTGTGTGTGTGTGTGTGTGTGTGTGTGTTTCCTCTTCTTCTTGTTCGTAAACAAACTTTAGGCCGATTACTCATGGAATACTCTGTGTCTGTGCTCCGGCCCTCTAACGATCCAATCTGACTTGACAACTTTGTGTGACACCTCTAGCTGTCATAGGTCTGCCAACACACACAGACACACACAGATACAGACACACACACACAGACAGACAGACACACACAGACAGACACAGACACACACACAGACAGACACACACAGACAGACACACACAGACACACACACAGACACACACACAGACACACAGACAGACACACACAGACAGACACACACAGACACACACACACACACAGACAGACACACACACAGACACACACAGACACAGACACAGACACACACAGACACACACACACACACAGACACACACAGACACAGACACACACGGACACACACAGACACACACAGACACACACACAGACACACACAGACACACACACTGCTGTGTGATGTTTCATCCCTTCCAGCGTCTCCTCTCTGGCTTGCTCATTCTCAGTATTTCCACTTCAGCCGGTGCACACTGCTTAAAATATCTTGGCGTGGTCTATGTTTGGAACTGTCAGCAAAATCATCTGCTATATATAAAACTCCGAGACTTTAGGCAAATATTACAGACGATGGATGAAAGAGGCTGCGATTAAAGCTAGGATGTGGGGGCTGCTTGTATTGATGTTTAAATAAGAGGCAATTTCCTAAAGTAGAGGGAGCAGGAGACGCCCCCATGACTCAACTAGTTACTGTACTGTTAGTGACAGAAAGTAACTGCTCTAGGGCTGCAACGAGTACTCGAGTAATATTCAAGGGCAAATGCACTTGTTTAGTGACGTCATCGGTATGATTCTCGTTTTGGGTGCAAGAGGTCCCGGATTCGACACACACACACACACAGCGGTCCAAAGCAGGTAGCTATGGAAAAACTATGACATTTACACGTGATCCGAGTACTCGAGTACTCGCAAAAATAATCAGCGAGTATCACAAAATCCTCGTTTGTTGCAGCCCTACACTGATCATTATTTGGATTTTCCTGATTAGGGCTACAGCTGCCTTAATTCAATATATTTTTAAGGCATAAAACAATTGATATTGTTAATAAAGACTAATACTAGGAGGAAGCGATGATGAGAGGAAAAGGTCGGCACAGTAAAGTATTTGTTTTTCTCAGTAATAATAATCGTCATGTAGTCCCAGTGTTCAGCCTCCTCCAGCAGTAACTTTTCCACGACTCTTGAAATAGACAGGAAAAAACAGGTTGGCTTTGTGTGTGTGTTTCCCTCACAGCAGCGCTGGTTGTGGCAGGTTGAGGCTAGCCGCTGAATTCCTCCCTGACGGAGCAGAATAACTTGGGGTAAATATGACAGAAGTAGCAGGGATCAGTCAGCCAGCTCCCTCAGCTTACACACAGCTCCTCGGCCTGCGCTTGTGGAGCTGTTAGACATGAAAGTACATCCCATTGCACTGATTTGGAGTTAACAACATATCACAGCAATCTCTATTGTGTTGACTGAAAGCAGCCGGGTCTGGTTTAGGCCTTGTCTCCTTGTTGACATCTTGTTACCTCGTTTATCCGCATCATTAACGACGATCATGTGACTGTTAAGTGGTCAGTTTGTGCGCTGAATCCTGAGGGAGTTTCTCATCTGTCAAAACAAGACGTTGAAAGATTCAGGGATCGAGATGGATTTCCCGTCAATTCTGATTTTGCGGTACTTACTTGGACACTCCTCGTGTGTGTGTGTGTGTGGTTTTCCTACATCACCGTCGGGTCACATTAGTGTCAGATTTACAGCAAGTTACATCATCACAGTAGCCGCCCCCCCCCAAAAAAATAACTCATCTGCATTTATGTGTCATTTCTGAAAGGGAAATGATTCCTAAAATATCAGGATCAATATCAGATGAAGGGGAGATGCTTCTGGCTGGTTATTAGACCAAAGGTGATCAAAGACTAAAACCACTTAGACCCAAAAATGCACCCAGTGTGCATGTTATGAGGTGGAAAACATAAAAAGGCATCCATATTTCCAGAGTGCACTTATCCGCCGAGAGGACGGGAACATTACAGGCATGACCATCCACAGGAAACATGTTTATCACTATAAATTGTTTGTAATGTTTTGTAGTCCCATGAAAGAGGACAAGCTATTGAATCCAATGATACAAACAAATCTAATGGACTACAATACCCAGCTGACGTAAAATCCCCTTATGTTCAAATTCTGTCAGATTTGGTACATTTGTAGCCGAGGAATAGCTGAATGTGATCAATGGCGTCTGTGCACATAGAATCATTGTTAGCATGTTGTTGTACTCTGTCAAATAGTACACAAAAATGTCACATTTCTCTTCTAGGCCTACTAATAGACACAACATTTTCAACACTGGAAATGCATTCTCTGAGGTCCCTAGATGTCCCTAGACACCAAGAACATGCAGTAGACATATTATTCATTTTCTTTGGGAGTGTCTTTGTAGGTGTTTTTTCTCTTAGTATGGCTAGGGTTTAAAGGGTTTTAACCCTTTATATGATGTGTTTCTGTTCATTTAAAACGGTCAGATGTCAGAGTATATAGAAACGTGTTACACCTGTGGGATGTGTGGTTGTTCGTTGTCAATCAGAAGTTTGACTTTGAATGTTTTCCTGCGTTTGATTGTTGCGTCATTCATCGCTGAGCATGTCCCAACCAGCTCTTATCTCATTCTGAGGTGTACTGTATGTTCAGCTGATCTAATCAGTTGACTTCAGTTACGCCTCTTAAAGTCAGGAGAGGCCCAGTCAATGACTTCAGAAAGATGTGTGTGTGTAGCTCCACCCTGTGTTTGCACAGCGTGCAGCTGCTGCCCGTTGTCAGATTTAGCCATTAATAACAGGGGACATGTGTGTATGTGCTCATTATGCGGTTTGTGGACAGTGGGTCTGGCAGTTGTTCATTTACAGTGAAACCTATGGGGCTGCTCAGAGACGGTGCTTGATGTCAACATGTAAAACTACAGGTAGCCATAGCAACAATACGGTCATCGGCTAATTGCGTCTTTGGGTAGCACCTTTTCGACTTGTCCGAGCTTGATGCTTTTAGGGACTAGTAGCATCATGTTACCATGGTGACTACAGTAGCTTCAGGATGTGGCGTTGACCTACTGACATTAGTATTTAGCTCACCTCAGAGACACTGACTGAAACTATACTCGCTAATGCTAATGCTAATGCTAAGTGTCTCTCTTCTGGTTCCTTGGTCTTTGATCACTTCTCATGTTGATGTTGGGAACAAACTGTTCAGAGGACGTTTCTGCTCAGTTGATGTCTTCATTCTTTGTCTTTGTGACCGGTGTCCTCATTAATATGCATCTATATTAAAGTGAAAATCATCTGGAATATGTCGTTTTACTACAACTTGACAAATTCTTCGTCTGAACTTGTGAGAGGAGAAAAGGAGGGACTAGCCACAAGCTTGTTAGCTCACACCAACACACACCCTGCTGAGTCATCAGCCTGAACTTGGAAAGACACACACACACACACACAGAGGGGACGGAGTGTGTCTTAAGTGGGTTAAGATCCTATTTAGCCAGCTGTCAAGGTTGTCCCCAAAGGTCCTTGGCTGGACAACGGACACACACACGAACACACAGCTGTTTAGAGTGATGTCACCAAGTGTCAGTATTCCTTCTGTGCTTTTGTTTTCCTAAATCTGTCCAGAAACCTGGAGTGTTTTATGGTTTAGGATTAGTCACGGGCAGTGTTTGGCCAAGCTTAGAAAAAGGTTGTGGTGTGTTTTAAAATGTCCTCCATAGGGACATTGGACCAAACACGTATGCTCCCCACTGTCACACTGTTTCCTGTTTCTACAGCTGGATGAATCCAGACACAACGATTAGTTGCAGCTACATCCAGAAATCAGTGCATCATCTATACAGAGTTTAACTCTTTATCTGTGTCCAGATGACATGAAAGAATCCTCTTGGAGGCAGACGGTACCAGGCGCTGTGGAAGTGAGAGAAACATGCTGCATGTGTTTATAGCAGACACTGCTAACATGCTAATATTAGCTTGAACAGGAAACCAGCTATTGTTTGAAAACTTCACAAGAGAATGTATTTCAACCCAGCATATCTCTGCGTGGGGCTTCGTTCTGTCATGTTTTTTTTTTTTGCCACGCACTCTTGGCATTGTGTGGCCTCCCCCTGATTGTGTGTGTCTAAAGAAAGCATCTATTGTGTGAGACGGGCATTTCCTGGTCGGCAGGAGAAAGGGTGGGGGATTTTTTTTTAGCTGTCCACAGGTGTGTGTGTGTGTGTGTGTGTGTGTGTGAAGGAACACAGGAAGAACTGTGATCCTTATTACAGAGAAATATTGTTTATATTCAGCCTGCTACAGAAAACCAACTTAATAATAATAAGCCATCATTATTAGAATGATGCGTGTTTGTTCCTGCGTTGCTCTCAGCAGTGATTTGTGTCACAGTGTTTGTTTTCACTCATTTGAAGGCAGCATTTAGGCCGACCGCTCAGGGGCAGGAAAACTCATCCTGAGTGCTGCTCTGGTTTCACAGTGACTGTGGAAAACCTAAAGACTGGAGGGCGTTGAAGTGGAAGGTAGTGGAACAGATCCAACAGAATGTGTCAGACTGAGGAGCAATGCAGTAACACCCTCTAGTGGAGAATTGTTGCAAGTGCAGTCATTTCCCTCACTGCTTCCCTCATTCCATTGGTGTTTTCTTGATCACCTGTTGCAGGTCGGTTTATGATGGCCAGGAGCATGGCCTCTTCATGGATAAGCTGGATGCTCGGATCAGGAACCATGACCGAGAGATTGAGAAGATGTGTAACCATCACTTCCAAGGTTTTGTGGACTCCATCACGGAGCTGCTCAAAGTGCGAGGGGAAGCGCAGAAGCTGAAGGTGAGCAGAGGCCGGGGGAGAGGGAATGTGCTCTTATTTCCAGACACAAAAAAAATGAAGCTCGTTCTTTTTCCTGCCTCAGAGTCAGGTGATCGAGACCAACAGGCGTCTTCAGGATGATGGCAAAGAGGTAAGGCGACTGACTCAATCACCCACTTGTCTGTGGGCACGTGTGAACTGTTGCTGCCGTGTTTCTCTCAGCTCATCACTTCCATGGAGGAGCTGAGGCAGTGTCGAGTGCAGCAGAGGAACATCGCAACCACCATAGACAAACTGACTCACTGCCTCCCTGGTAAACCTGAAGCATCCCTTTCAGCAGCTCTGTTGTCTTCAAAGAAATCACTGATTCCTTGTTTGGTCTCTTTCTTCAGTCTTGGAGATGTACAGCAGACTTCAGGAGCAGATGAGGGCTAAAAGGTTCGTTGTAGAGACTTTTCTCCTCTTACGTCTGTAAAAATGATTTCCTTTTTTCCTAATACATTTATAAGTTTAAATCTCAACATATCACGTCCTCTTCTGACCCTCATACAAACACTAACTAGCTTACTGAAGCTAGCTGCAGGTGATATGTGTGCCTCTGGCACTCTGGTGCATTCTGGGTGTTGGAGTTTCTCTGCACCTGTAGCACCTGCTCATCTTTTCAGCTGCAGGACCACTCACGTTTTCTCATCTGTGGGCCTCATTTGTCCATCATACTGGTTGTTGCTTATTTATCAGCCACAAGATGGAGCCATAGCACTTTGAATGTGCACACAAACGACTTGTATCTGCCCTCAGCCTGACCTGTAGATAGGAGTCATAAATGTGTGTTGTTGTTTGTCTGTTTTTCTCCTCTCGCCTGTCCTGCGGCTGCTGGGCTCACACACAGAGAGCAGGGAGAGGTCAGCCAGCGACGACTGCTCCGTGAGAGTGGAGTGGAGTGGAGTGAAGTGTTTGGGGAGATATTGTGTTGCCAGATCTCCCCAAGGTGTTTCCCAGCGTGTTTATTTCTTAGTGTGTGTTTGTGCTCGTGTGCAGTCATGCATGTGACAGGCCAGGTGTTGTGTTTTACGGCTGTGTTAGTTTTGTGTTTCCTTCCCAGAACCAGAATGAGTTGTGTGCAGACACACACACACACACAGGCCTGAAGTTTAACAGGCCAGCTGATGCTCTGTGTCGCTGCAGGTACTACCCTGCGCTGCGGACTCTGGAGCAGCTGGAGCACACGTGTCTTCCCAGGGCGGGTCAGTACCGCTTCTGCTCCATCATGGCAGAAAACATCCCCAAACTGAGGACGCAGATCCGGGACACCGCCATGACGCAGCTCAGAGACTTCCTGGAGAGCATCCGGAAGCACTCGGACAAGATCGGAGAGACCGCCATGAAACAGGTGACGCATGGGGCGACACAAAAATTTAAATCCTACAATCAGAACCGCTCTTTGTGACTTCATACAGTTGGTTTTTGTTCTTCGTCATGTCTATGTGTAATCAGAAGCAGCCTGTGTGTGTGTGTGTGTGTGTGTCTGTGGTTCCACTGCCAGTAAACAAGTATGTCGGCGCTGCAGGAGACGCCGTGGCTTGTCAAGGAAAACGCACACACACACACACACACACAGCTTTTCAGCACTTACCTCATTGTTTTCTGTGTTTTCCAAGGCCGAGGAAGTTACATATGAGTGTGTCTGTTTGTGTGTCTTGTGTTCTCTTGTGGTATCCATAGCTCAAAGTGTGACCCCTTGTTTATTTGTGTGCCTCCATTATTTGGGGAATGTTGTTCTGGGGAGGGATGGGAACAAGGAAGGAGCAGCTGACAGACAGATGAGTGCATGGAGGCCGCTCGCCGATGTTCTGAGGCCTAGAATCTGAGGACAGGTCTGCAGAAACATATCAGCTGGGATGTTTCTGCTGGATAGAGATGTGTGCCTAATGAAGTGGCTGCAGAGCGCAGTGATGTCTATTTGTTGCTGTTTTGGCTGCTGGTTTGCTGTGTCTTCAGCCACAGAGAGGCCTGTAAATCATTAACAAGACATTCTAGATGATTTAGAGAGAATTGGACACTGTGTCCATGTTAGAGGAAGACACACAAAACATAAATGTGTCGTCACAGCTTCCCTCAGACAGTGACGGATAGCGAGTCACTGTTCTGCACCGCCACCGTTTCGGGCCACAGGGAGGGAAAAAAAAAGGAAGTAGGGTGATTCCAAGAAAACATTTTCTAATTAAAGTGACACATTTACGAAGAAAATGCAGAATATCCGAACTTTTAATTCCTGTTAATACACGTATATGTCATTTAAGCCTTTGTCCTTGTTGACCAAAAGCCTGCACAGGTCCTTGTTGTGTCCTGTATGTGTCTCTAGAGGTCAGCAGAGGCACTCTTATTTCACAATACTGCTGTTTGTGGTGTGCAGGTCGCAGGGCTCGATCCCAGGCACCAAACTTGGGACTATAACAGGGTCAGATTCCTACTATGTAGAGTATGTGTAGGCATCTCCGAATGCTCCTCAGAAGCAGCCCATCTTCATGTATCACATCTGCACACTGACAACCCCACAGTCACCCTTAGTTGGGGGGGGGGGGGGGGTCCCACAGTTTGAGAGTCACTGGTGGAGAAAATCCACTTGCAGTCACTGAAGAAGCTAACCGCTAACTCCCCCTAACCACTAATTACAAGGGAGATTATGGAAACCCCAGCGGTCCAGCAGACCTGATACTGATACTGGGATTATGTTGTTGTATCAAATGTTTGGCTCCGAGCACACGTTACAAATTAGAAGTTCTTCTTTCCCTTTTGTCCCTCCTCCTCCTCCTGTGTAATTTTTTCTTCTGCCTCTTCATCTCTTGCTCCATCAGACAGTGTGTCTCTCTGGTGTGCTCTGTTCCAAATTAGCTCTAACTCTGTGCCCGGCCGTCGTTACAGCCGAGGATGTGAAAATAAATAGATCTGGAGGAAGAGGTGGAGGAGAGCGAAGGGGGCTTACAATGGCGCTATTGTCTGCTGCCACATGCCCATGGAGGGGGAGGAGGAGGAGGAGGAGGAGGAGGAAGAGGGATGAGAGGGAAGTGGGAGGAAGGACCGAAGGGTGAGGTGGAAGTTTGGTGAAGAAGAAGAAGAAGAAAGGAACAGAAAGCAGAGTGGGAAAAGGAAGGCAGGGTCTGACATTGTGATGGTCATTGAATGCATCACGCCTTAGAGAACGATGGATCGTACAACCAGCAGTCACATGACAATAACTCAGTGACTCCTAAAAGGAGCCTGTTGCATTGGCCAGGTGAATACATGCAGTTTTGACTAGGTGTAATTTGCTGTGAGCTAATCCCCCATGATTATCCCACTCAAACGGGCTTTTCTGTGTCATGACATCATGACAAAGAAGCACAAACACGAAGGAGGGGAGGACAAGATACGCTACAAGGATTTAGCCAAAACCTTTGAGCCTCCGAATGTCATTTCTCTCTCTCACCGTCGCATCACGTTTCCTCCCCTCTGTCTTTCCATCTCCTCATCTTTCCACGTACCTCCTTTTTTCCTGCTTCTGCTGTGTGTTCAGCACACACACACACACACACTTGTACACACTAATGGGAAACAGATTGCCCGGCCTGTGAAGTGGAAGAAGATTGATTACCTGTATCTAGTTACTGAACACACACATGCGTGTGCGTGCAGCGAGGGTGGCGGCGGGCACACGCTGCGTCGGTGTATTGAACCATCACAGGGAAAGTACACTCTTATGGGCTGCTGTGTCACTCTCTCTACACCTGTGTGTGTGTGTGTGTGTTTGTGTGTGTGTTGTCTGCCGAATAATGCTCCACAGTTCACTGCCATTAGACGCCATTATTTCTGGCTGGGGGTCTACCTGCCAAAAAGTGATCTATTGGAGGGAGGTGCCAGGCAGGTTCCTGATACGAGTCATTTCAAACGAAGAATTCACCTGCACACAGTGCCAAGTTGTTGTGTATCTAATACATCGGTGGAGTCCTTTTAACATACCTCTTTATTTTCTCCTGAGTGAGATCAGGAACCATATAATTAACACAAATAATTCCGTTAATCCCAGTATTTAATGCAGATTTTGATGATGCATGAACAGATAGATGCAGCATTAATTACATTAATCAGGTTACACAAAATATTCATTTAAGCCAATAAGATTTTTTGGCTTCCCCTTGATCAGAACTGTATCCATAGCAACAGTTAGACCGCTCATCAGTTAGATTGACCAATCAAAATGAAGCATTCAGCACCACCTCTGCTGTAATACAACAGATTAACCGATGAGTTTCTATCTAATGCTAAGCTAAGCTAGAAGCCTTTGCAGTGGTATCCTTTGCCTATTAGCCTATTAGCCTGTTTTAGCCACCCAAAACAAGCTACAATATTACTATCTGTGTACTTTGTGTCACAGAACACAGAAGCTTTTCTTTATCGTTTCGTATCGTATTGTACGATCTGACGTCTGTCAGTCAAACGACACAAGTCTAAAAACATCTGCGATCTGCAGGTTAAAATGACGGAGTTTGAAAAGAGAGAGAGAGACGGACAGCTTCAGTGTAATAAAGCTTCTTTAGGGGGGGATATCCCATCTGAGGACACCAAACAGTCCACTGTGTGTCTCGTTATAGAAATGGACAGACAATATTCTTTCAAAAATCCTTATTTGACTCTTTCCTCATGCAAAACTCCCCGAAAAACACTGAAAGTGTGCACAATGTGTAGTTGACGATCATTACTTCTGTATGTAAAGCAATGTTTCCCCGAACCTCCACAGAAAATGTCTGCGTAGACACTGCACCTCAACAGACAGCCCATCGAACCCTCCTGTCAGCACACAGATCATTGCGACTTTTGCTCTTTCACTCACAATACTTGTCAACTTCCACGCTTGAAGTTTGTCAGCAAGGCCACGGAGCACGTATTTAACCCAGGCCCGCTCTGTGGCGTGTTCCCACAGTGGTGATGTGAAAAATATTGGCACTAAATAAAATTTTAATGCGTGGTGCTTCTTGTTTCCTCCTCCCGTTGCCTTAGTCTCCATCCTCTTTCCCATGTTGTGCTCTTCTACCGCCACCCGTTTCTAAATGCCTTTTTTGTGTGCGAGATGACGCACATTCCCACACTTGTGCTTCAAGCACCACGGCAAATTCCATTCCTGTAGAACAACACAACAAAAGACGCTCGCTTCTACAGCAAAACTCGGTATTGTGCGACATTTTGGACTGAATGGTTGGGGTGAAAGTGTGTGTGTGTGTGTGTACGGTACACCAGCTTCAGACACAAACACACCTGTCGCAGAATGGAGGAAGTGGAATTACTTGACGTAGGCGCTGACGTCTTTGCATTCTGCAGGAAAGATGCTTTTCTGTGACGCTCACAGGCTTTAATGAGCCGTTGTCTGTATGTTCATTTGTATGTGGGAAGAAATGATCTTCTGTTTGAGGGACATTTCGATTTTTCCTCTTGGCGTTCGGAGTGTTTAAAAAAAGAAGAAAAAGGTATCATATAGTCATTTTTGTGCAGTATTTTGAAAGACAGTGCAGAGCCTGTTGCTTTAGTCCAACCTCACTTATTGTCTTATATGACTCATTGGACTCTGTGTGTGTCTGTGTGTGTGTGTGTGTGTGTGTGTGGGCATTAGATCAAAGATGGCATTGTATTCTCCTCTCACCACCACTGATATTGTGTGTACACACACCAGTTTTTCTCATTACCGTTGTCAGTAACGGCTCAAATCGAGTCGCTTGAAGTCTTATGACGTATTTATTGACGTCCCCTCCGACAGATCGAAGCGCACAAAGAGGGGCGCTACGTGCCGGCGCCAGCGGGGCAAAGGAAGCGTTCACACAGGTTTTTCAAAAAAGGACCCGAGGCGGATTTGGGTGTGGATGGAAAGATGCACTCAGCTCTGATCCCACAGAAATGTTTTTGGTGGTCGCTCCGTGTGGGGAATACAAAAAAATAACTCTTTATTAGAGATTAAAAGCTTCACTTAAAGGAGGCTTGCTATGGATACAAGCCTCCTCTAATTTCTAAGCACATCTTCCTGTTTTTTTTTTAGTATTTTTAATTATAGAATTCCTGATACCGTACCAGGAGCAGATGTGTCATTTCCCATATTACTCAAACAGCCGTGCAGACATAGCACAGTGCATTGTTCTGAGGAGAATCTTTCCATTTCCCCTTTTTTTTTTTTGCCCCACCTTCTCTTACAGTGTATTTTGGGAAACTTTGACAACATCATTGCTGCATTAATCAGACATCCTTATTTCCCTCAGAGGCTAAAGTCTAATATATACGTTCTTTGTGCAGACAGCTGGTGACATCATACAGTTCATGCACATTTAAGTAGATTTAAAAACTAGAAGCATGTTCGGCAGCATGTCCTGACCACAAAATGTTATCGTTTTTTAATATAATTCTAAAAATCTATGATGCATTTCACATCCTAATGAGCAAAACACAGAATATTTGTTATCTTTTACTTGAGAGCCTCCGCAGACTCATTGGAAATAGCTCCCGTTTGTGGTGGCGTGTCCCTTAACTTGAGGTTTTTGGAGGAGCTTAAATCACAGATCAAACACTGTCTAATTTTATGTGCTTTGTTTTCATGGACTCTTCATCCTTCCTGCTCGTCCCTTCCTGCCCCTGCTTTGGTAAATCACTTTTATAGGGTATTTCCAAGGAGGATTTTCAAGGTCTCAACCTGTGACCTCATAACGCCATCTGTGGTCTCTTGGAGATTTTCCCGAATCTTTCTCAAAAACAGGAGGAATACTTGTAGTGGAGGGTTTGTTTTCCGTCATGGCCGATGCTGAAGGTTTTTGCCATGTTGTACAGTGAGATCTGATTCCGTGCTGTGAGCTGCAGAGTGTGTTTGTGTTATTGGTCAACATCTGGTTTTGGTGTCAGACCTTTTGAATCAAAGAGCTTCCATTGTGTTGCTCTGAAGTTCAGCCAGAATCCTTGGTATTTGAAAAGGCTTCTGGGAAATGTAGGAAATTACTTAAATCAAAGAGCAAACAATGCAGAAAATGTTTTTTTTTTTTTTTGATGTGTCTTTATGTTTTTGTGCTTCAGGCCCAGCTGCAGCGCTCGTTAGACAGCTCCATGTGTGTGCAGCCACGAGCCCTGATTGGCCAACGCAGCAGACGGGAGGCGGCGGCAGCCATGACGGGAACAGACAGCGATGGACAGGGTGGCAGCCCACTGTCAGAACAAGACTCTGGAATTCTGGATGTGGAGAATGAAGAGGAGGATGATGTGAGAAAGCACACAACCACATTCATGTTAGGCTAACATCAGACAAGCTGCTGTTGGATATGATAGTCGGCCATCTTGCACATTCTGTCAGTCATCGACGTGTTTTTCATCTCTGATCTTGTCACCTGACCACGCGGGACAGACGTCTCTCCTTGGAAGCCTGAAAATCCACTTCCTGCTTCCTTTCTTTCTTCTTCTTCTTCTTTCATCTCTTCCATCTGTCCCTTCTCGCCTCAGGCTCTGCTGCTTTCCTGTCTCCCTTTGTCGTATTTTCTTTTACTCTCCTTTCATTTCCTCTCCTCTCCACACGTCTCGTAGTCTGATGTCATTAAGTCCTGATGTCCCAGGTGACATTTGTCATGTTTGAGGTGAATGATGTCGCGTTTCACGTAAACCGTAAAACGTTATTTTTTTGGTCTGGACACTACTTCAGTCCAAGACAAGTGGTTCTGTAGCTTCACTTCTGTAACACAGGCAGGCGGCCATGTTTGTAGTTTGGGTTTTTAGAAGGCCTGCTTCCAAGTGAGGCAGAAATACACTTGATGTTGCTCAGAATGTCAACGTGTTTTAGCACACTAAAGAGTGTAATGAGCTTGAGGTTGGGAAATTCATGTGTAGTATTTGCGAACATCAAGAGAGAGTGAAAACATCATCCACTACTACTACTCCTCCAAATACATGTCATGTGGGTCAAGTTTGAGAGAAATATTTTGTTTATGAGTGGGTGCCTTCTCAGGTCAGATGAAATATTCAAAGACATTTTTGTAAATGATGCAGTGTTATCGTTGGATCTTATGTTGTCAGGGTGTGGTGTGCTGCATCCTGCTGCCACCTTCATCAAAGTTAAAAAGTGTCATGGTTGCCGTATTCTCTTTTCTAATGATGTGCTCTCAGGGACAGAAAATGTGAGTTGGATTAAGTCTCAGGCTGTTGGGTGTCACAGTGTGACGCTGAGGTCAAGGCTCTCTGTCTGTACTGTACATGTTTGTTTTCAGAATGGCCAGAAAACATTTTTGAACTCTTCCCTCACGGGATCAAAGTTCCTTTCTGTTCTCACTCGGAGTACAATGAGGCTTGAGGAGAATGGAGCTGAACTTGTCACCCCCCCCCCCCCGCGCTGCCATTCTCCACATCGTCCCCGCGGCTTATTTACGTCCTGTAAACTTGACTCAACCTTCTTCACGGGAAGACCTTGGCTCGAACAAAGGCCTGACCCCACGGTCGTCAAGGTTACGACCGCGTTGGCGCCGATGGCTGTGGAGATGCCAACCACCGGCCACTCCCGTCTCCTCACGCCATCCCTGCCCTGCCATGCCTTCCCCTTCCCTTCCTTTACAGTCGTCCCCTGTGTCTCTGCATCCTTTTTGTCCACACTTGCTTTGTTTGCTTTTTCCTTATTCTCATTTTTTTTCTTACCGTCACTGCTTTTTCCTCTCGTTTATCTCTTCTTTTCTTTGTATTTAGCATTTTTTACCTGTTAGCATCTGTCTGTCCCTCTTCTTCCCTCCACCTCTGCCTTGTGGTTTGTTTCTTCATATTGTCCCAGGACAGTGTGTGTGTGTGTTTGTATGCGCAGTCACATCAAAGCTGGCATTGTGCTGCGCCTCCAGTGATTTTTACAGAAAGCAAACTTTCCCGAGGGTAAAAGGGCACATGTGTGTGTGTGTGTGTGTGTGTGTGTGTGTGTGTGGGTAAAGTGCCACTGTGTTGTCCTCTGAAGGACAGAGGATGTGGGTAGGGAGGAAGGAAAGGAATGAGGGATTGTTCGAAAGAGAAAAACTTGTGAAACTGGCAGAAGATGCTTCAACTCTTCTCTGTTACAAACATTCATTTCTCTTTTAGTAATGTCAGTATTTTTGTATGTGCAGCATAAAAACAATCAGCCAGTCCGTATGTATTGACTGTGTTTTGTCCACGCTCTGACTGTCCACATTGTGTCTCTGTGTAGGTCCCAGGAGCTCAAGACTTGGTGGATTTCTCTCCAGTTTATCGCTGTCTGCACATCTACACTGTGCTGGTGGGTCAACATCATCTTCACTGTGCTTTCCTCCCTTTCTTCTTCCTCCTCCTCCTCTTCTTTTTCTGTCCTCTCCTCCCAGGTGTGGAGGTTTACTCAGCCTGTTTTCATTATCATGACATCCTTTGCTCCCGTATTAAACCACTTCTAGTGCTTTATCTCCGCTCACTTAAGTAAGAGTCCCTTGTTGACATAATTCATTGATTAGCAATGAGCTAATACAGCCAGACATAATAGAGGTGCAGCTGCTTCCATTGAAACGGCAGTAATTGGACCTGTCCACAGACGTTCCATGGCCTTGCTGCTATTACTTCGACCCTGAGGGGAAATTAGCACAAGTTTTCTGTCAGAGCGGCGCACTCTGCTGCTCCACGAGGCCTCCGGCTCCAGCCTGGCTTCACTCCAACCGGGGCTGCCGAGAGGACAAGCGCGTGTCTCATCTCAGTCAGAGTGAAAGCGACATGGGTGGAGGTGTTGACTGGGCTACATGGACTTTTGGGCTCTCTGTGTGTGTGTGTGTGTGTCTCTGCAGGCCTGTAGGGGTTGTGACCGGGCCAACATGGCCAGTGGGTCGGGTGTTTCTGTTCAGTGTGTGTCTGTGGGGGCTCTCTGGCAGGGGCACAGGAAGTGCATGAACTTTGACAGGAAGGAGAAAGTGAACGGGCGAAAGAGTGATGAAGGGGAGGGAGTGAAAGAGCAGGACAGAGGTTAGAGAGAGGGTAATAGGGGCAAGAGGATAAGGTAGCTGGGGAATACAAGGAGAAGGAGGGAGAGAGGAGCAGAGAGGGGAAAAACAAAAGAGCTTAGCATGAAACATTAGCAGCTTTCTCACTGGCTGAACTGTTCCACTTTTAATCCACCTCGCTGTTCTGTGTAAGTGGTCACACAGACTTTAGATGAAGCACCGAGTCAATTCTGATGTAGGCAAAAACAAGCAGGAAGTAAGTGCAAACCCTTCGGAGGGTTAGCATGTTAGCATTTACCTGGACGTGCAGAATAACATCATTTTCACACGATGCATTCAAGGACTTATAAAACTAAGTGTGAATAAAAGTTTTATAAAGATTTTTTGTGGGAGCTGTTGGAAAAAATTGCCTCAAGGCATCTCTGGAGTCAGCGACAGGTGGGAATGAAGGAGGGAGGTGAAGAAGTTATCATTTGATTTAGAGATGAAGGAGGTGAAATGAAGAGCAAAAAGGGAGCGAGCGAACCAGGGAGAGAATTTAGACTATGAATAAGTGGCACTCAGGAGGGGAGGCTGAGTGAATCAGCTGAAGAGAGATAAGGAGTAAGGAGAGGGGGAGGACGGGAGGGAGGTCAGGGGGAGGTTAAAGGAGTAAAAACAGGAAGATGAGGGAGAAACACAACACAGAGGAGGAGAGAGATTAGAGGGGAGAGGTGTGTGTTCTGTGTCGGGGAGGTGTTGAAAGGATTGACCTCCTCACCTCAGGTCACACACACACACACACGATTTCTTTATGTAATTTGCTGCAACATTTTCTGGACACATTGTTCATTTTGGCCTCAGCGTCGCTGTTTAATCCATTAAAGCTGGAGTTTGATTGACAGGTCATTGGGCAGAGAGAAGTGGATTGAACTTTAGCAAAAGTAGAGCCGAGTGTCCAGTTTGTGTGTGTGTGTGTGTGTGTGTGTGGAGGTTCACAAACACACATACAGTCCGCCCTGATTGTTAAGTGTGGAGAAGGACTTGTAGCCGTTTCATTTATTTTTCTAGCAAACCTGGATGAGGAACCCCATTTGCAATCAAGACCTCCACTTTCTCCACACTCCTCCTCCTCCTCCCCCCCCCTCTGTCCTCTTTCCCTCTTTTTCTTTTCCATGTTTAAAGTCCATGATTTTCCACCCCAACAATACTCCTTTGTTGCACTCGCACACGTACTGCACGCAGCGAAACGTGAGTTGTGATGGATGTAAACATGGATGGAGGAGGAGGAGGAGCAGCAGCCGGTCCATCACTGGAACAGAACTGTAGTGCAGAAATGTCTTTTTATGGGACAGCCTGTACAGCAGGGCAGGGGAGTGCGTGGTTGTGAACATGACTGGAAACTGATCCAAGGAAGTACTAAAGGCTGTCATTACATTCTGCTAGTAAACACTGATGCAGGCGTGAGATGGGAGGCATCAGCAGGACGAAAGCTGCGTCTGTGCAGTCAGATGTCAGATTTTAGCTGCTGTGTTTTTAGCATTTTGGTCGTGTGCAGCCTGTGTTTCCTCCCAAGTATGTCACTGTTGATTCCTTCTGCTGCTCGCACTTGTCTCTCCATGCATATCTCCTCACCTCCTCTGTTTCATGTTGTGCTACGAGGGTCACACACACAGAGTCGCACTCAGCCCCGTGTTTCACCTCTTATTCTCTCTCCGGGACGCCCAGCACTGCACGGCGACGGGTTCATGGCCGTTTGATGCCTTCGCTGAATGCACATTGTTCAGCTGAGTGTCAAACTGGGAATCAAAGAATTTAAAGAACACAGTTTTGTCACCTTACAACATCAAAACCGAGCGCACGTCCAAAAACAGGGTACCATCCTTTGTACTGTTATCCATTGTTTTCAATGGGCATTGTTCAGTCAGGGGTACAAATAACTCCCCTCCTCATCATTGTTTGCCTTGAAAGTTTATATCTCTGCACTGCTGTGCTCAAGTGAATTCTCAAGCTGCACTTGAGACACACTCACTAGTGCACACTCACTAGTGCACACTCGCACAGCTGAGCACACAAAATAAGGGTTTGTAAATTGACGCTAACTGTTGAGAACAGTTTCTAACATCACTAATACAAGTTCATTGGGAGCTAGCATAGCAACATTTTTTGTGTTTTAGTTTTATAACTTCACCATCTGTTCATGTGTTCAATGTTCGCATTGACGTTAAACTATACAAATTCTCCCTGAGGCTTTGAGGTCTGTAACTAAATCGTAGAAACAGTGGCGTGTTTGTTAAATTCAGCGATTGTCTATTTTTATTCCACTGTCTCACGTCTGTTGCTGTGATAGCAGGTGGTCATCAGATCACACACATGCACAGTAACGTCAGCAGAGTCAGATATGTGCAGCAGTGGAGGTCTGTCCGAAGGTAAAGAAAGCATGTTATCTGCTCAGTCCTGGATATTTATCTCTGAGCTCAGCAGAGACCAGGACCTGGTCTGAGGCCACAAGTTGCTTTCACACACACACTCTAAGAGGACAGAGATAAGACAGGGCGAGCTTCTGTGTAATGGAAGGAAGAGATACGAGGGGGTCAGCTTTAGAAAGCTGATTGTGTGTTTCTGTGTATGTGGGGGGGTTTGATGTCTGACCAGTGACGCCAACCAAAACTGAGCAGCAACCAGTTCCAGTCATCAAAGACTCAAAGTTCGGTATCACTCTCTTACTCACACACACTCACATGACCTTACCCGGCCGTCTGTGTGTGGTTCTAACCTCTGGTTTTATACCTCATTAAATGAATCCCACTCCAACAAGCTCCAACATTTGGCTGCGTACGTCTTCTGTTGTCAGCTTCGCAGGCCGGACCACATTTTTCCAGCTCAGATGAGTGAGTGTGATGTGGCGTTTCTGACAGCTCAACATGTATTACATGGAAATGTGGTACAAAGTTCTGGTTTTGGCTTGATTTTATTAATAGCTATTCACTCAAGAATTTTAAAAGTAAAACAATGCTATAAGAACAGTATGAATAACTTTGATTCATTCTTGTTTTGGTAGATAAAGGTTCAAGTTTCTCTGATTTCCTTATCCCAAAGGCCACCGTGTGCCGTAAGCTCTGTGCTAAGCTAACAACAAATGCCAGTGGTTCAGCCCTGCTCTGTTGTTTACAAAGGCCCCGTTCACACTGGAGAAAGTCAATCCAGCTAGAGTAGGATTGAATCCAGATCGCCTTTAAGCTGGATACTTTCAGACCTATTTTCAAATCTGGCTATCACACAGGCGTGTCTGCGCTCAATCCAGCTTAATCCGGCTTGTTTGTTGT
Organism: Parambassis ranga; assembly: GCF_900634625.1. Lineage (NCBI taxonomy): Eukaryota > Metazoa > Chordata > Actinopteri > Ambassidae > Parambassis > Parambassis ranga. The sequence continues at coordinate 4,297,089 of NC_041026.1, read as the reverse complement.
CCTCCAAACCACTAGGTGGCGCCTCGTAATATACAGAGTCCGTTCAGGTTGCGGCATTTTCGGTTCAAAAAGCAGCTTATTCCTTTGTAGCCCTGTTGAAAATAAACTCAGGGCAAAGCTGTCGTGGTTCGGCGGTTGTTTACATGCGGCTTTTGTACGTGACCCGGACACTGTCCCTGTGAAACCGGAGGTATCACGCCGCTAGAGGGATTCGTTAGCCGGATTTGCATTCAGACCTGAGGCACATTTGAGCCAATCCGGCTAGATCCTCCTCCGAGAGCATATATCCAGATTTGTGATGTTCAGACTCAGAAATTAAACTATCAGGATATATCCAGATTCGGCCCGAATCCCGCTCTAGCTGGATTTGATTTCCCCAGTGTGAAAAGGAGTCTAAGGACAGTGAGACCCACAGTGTTGTCTTGTGTGGCTCAAAGTGGTGTTGCAAGATCACTTTGGTCCAGCGCTAGGTGGTTAGCATGGTTAGCATGCCAGGTTTCTGACACACGTTAAAGCTGTTGTGTTGCCCACATACTGTGATTACACTGTGACTGTGATTTGAAAATGTTCACTTTGTTTTTTTTAAACTAACAATCTAAAGTACTCAGTACTTTAAAAACAACCTTTCACCCCATGGTGTTCGCTCCTCCACACTTTCTCACCTCCAGTTTGTGTTTTAGGGTTTGCGCGATGTGTTTGAGAACTACTACAGAAAGCAGAGGAGGAAACAGGCTCGCCTCGTACTGCAGCCACACTCTAACATGGTACGACCCCGCACCAGCACGCCGCCCTGTGTTTGAGTGAATGCACACACACACTCCTAACTACACCTTTCCCCTGCACACACACTCACACACACTCACACTTAACACTGAACAAACCAGGTGAGTTACTGGTTGTTTGTAACTGTCTGTGTTTTCCTCTGCTGTCTCTCCTCTTCCTGTTTGTTTGTAGCATGAAACCCTGGAGGGATACAGGCGCTACTTCAACCAGATTGTCGGGTGAGTCCGCACTCTTCATCCACCCTTTGTAACGCTGTTGTGTACGTTGGCAGACGACCGAATGAGACGCGGAAACGTTGAGTGAAAGCAAACATTCGATGTTTCATGACACCTCCTTTTATTTCCTTTTGACCATACTGACATCTTTTCATCTCTCCTTCTTCTTCATTCCTCTCTGCCCACACTCACCCCACCTCTCCTTTTCTACTCATCCATCACTCCATCCAACTCTGCATCCCTCTCTCACACACACACACACACGCACACAGTGGTGACGATTGATCGAGTGTGTGTGATGGTGGTTGGCGTATTGCTGTTATTCCTTCTGTCTGTCTGACTGAAGCAGACGCATCTATAAACACTGGCCAAGGCTGGACGTTAACACACACACACACACCTCTTCAGGTCTGTTATTCCCATCACAAGTGCTGGAAAGTGTGCCATCCCAAGTCTCTCATCCATTGCTGTTTCTCTGCCTTCATCCTCCAATTGTTTACATTGAATTTACCTCTTCAGCCTGGTTGGTCTAAGGGCTTAAAGTACAACTATAAAAAAAAACGTGTACACCGAGCAAATAAACAAGCCGCAAAACCACACAGCTGGCAAATAGCATCTTTGTGCTAACTACAGAAAGAACATGTCATAAAATTCGATCAATTATGTTTTTTGTTTTAGCTCCGAACTCTTTGAATGCTTATTTTTTTAATGGCAGTCCATGAAAAAGGGGCTTAAAAAGATGAGAACACCACCATTAGGTACTGAAGCTGTTCAGGTTTCAGGTGGTTGTTTAGTCTGTTAGTAGAAACTGCCAAAAACTCAGTGCGTCCAGCTTCTCTGTTCAGTGTTATGATCACTCAGACTGTTGGTTGGACAAACGTCCATTGAAGGCCTGACTTTTGTCTGTTAGGGGTTATTTATTTATTTATTTATATTATATTTATTTTATAGTGTGAATAATTGATTAGTTATTGTTTATGAAAGCACTGTAGACCTAACTGTGGCTTATTTGTGCAGGAAGAGGGCGCTGCAGGGTCTGAAACGTTTCTCACAAACACTAATGTTGGAAAGAAATTCAACTGAAAAGTGAATCCCGACATATTTACTCCCATCAGTCATGACAACGAGAAACCGGAGCATGCAGAGCGGGACCGCTGCGCGGCTCATTGTGGTCTGGCAGCGCTCGGTGGGCACTGCTTTGAGTGAGACATGTTGTCAGTGGACAGAAACCAAAAGTCACTTTGCAGGCGATTCGATCACTCGGGCGTCGTTTCAAAAAAAAAAAAAAAAAGCGTGATTGACGAGTGCGGTGCGTCGCTTGGACACCAGCGTCTTTTTTTTTTACGCCTGACTGGATGAACGCGCCATTTGCCTGGCTGTCATTTGTACTTGTAAATGATGTCTGAGACGGAGAGTCGTGGCAGCTTTTGTGGAAAAGTTGTCAGAATCCAGTTGAACAATCCACAAAATTTGGTCTGTGAATAACTGAGGGTGAAAAGAAGCCGCACAAATGTGTAATTAGATTTTAGTTTTTATTGGTGATGCCTTAAAAAACGCAACTGTGTGTGACATCATCCACTTCAGAGGCCCTGTAGTGAGTATTAGAGGAGGTTTTGTTAACAATGTGATCTTCCACACTGTGCTACTGCTCATCCTCTGCAGACCATCAGCAGGAGGAGCATGAGTGTGTGTTTATGCTAAGCTAACCATCTGTTAGTTTTGAGGCCGATCGCTGGCGTGTCTTCTGAACCTCTTTTGTGGCATCCTCTCAGCTTCTTCGTGGTGGAGGATCACGTCCTTCACACCACGCAGGGTCTGGTCAACAGAGCGTACGTGGAGGAGCTTTGGGAACTGGCGCTGTCCAAAATCGTGGCTGCTTTGAGGACACACTCTGTAAGACGAATACATATCCAACGCACATATCCAACGCAGAAAACACACACTTTGACGCACTCTGCTCTTTTACTGCAGTCGTACTGTGACAACCCCGACCTGGTGCTGGATCTGAAGAACCTCATCGTCCTGTTTGCTGACACACTGCAGGTACGTGAGCTCCGTCCTGCACTTATTTCACTGATTTACTGAAAACTTTTTGCACGTCTTGTTCAGATGTCTGCTGAGATTTTTTCAGCCCCGGGGCCCCATGAATCTTTTTTAAAGCCTCTTTTAAAAATGGACGGCTGCCCGTCTCCACAGAAAGAGTTTCTGTCTTAATTCCAGCGTTTTAGAGATCAGTGAATCATTCTGCTGTGTGTATGAACTGACCTGGATGGATGGAGTGTGATGGATGAGAGGACGGATGGGTGGAGGCGAGGTGGAGGGGATGTGGGTGAGACAGAGTGAAGGATGTGATAAATGGGTGCTGTGGTGCCCAGAAGAGATGAGGTGCTGCTGAACGGCTGAATCCACTCTTCTTCCTCTATTTTATTTTCACTTCTACTCCTCTTCCTCCTCCTGCTTCTTCTTCTCCTCAACCTCACTCATCCCTTCTCCTCCTCCTGCGGCTTCTTCTTCTTCATACTTCTTCTCTTTTGCTTCTCCTGGTGCAGTTGTCTTCCTCCATCTTCTTCATCCTCCTCCTTGTTTCCTCCTTTTGCTTCTCTTCCTGTTTCTTCTGTCTGATCTCCTCCTCCTCTTTGTCCTCCTTCTACCTATTCAATGGCAAGCTTTATATTTTAATAGAATTCCAGGTGTCATGGTGGAGCTGCACTCTGATTGGTTGATGGTATTCCTCTCCTGCAGGGTTATGGTTTCCCGGTGTCCCAGCTGTTTGACATGCTGCTGGAGATGAGGGAGCAGTATGGAGAAATCCTGCTGAAGAGATGGAACATCACCTTCAGGTACCGATCAATAAAACATGGCCGACCTCTGTTGTTTAAAGTAGAGTTCATAACACTTGAGTGTGTGCTATAGTGACCTTCCCCTCTGTAGTCATAAGGTCACACCAGGCACACACACACACACTTAAATACCAGCGTCGGTTTGTGGGAAATGTTCACGTCCTGGTTTTGAAGTTTTACGACCAGCCAGAGGGAGGAAGTGTTTTAAAACAACGTCCGGAACATTCTCTACCCTTCAGAATGGGTAGTACCCTTATAGCTCTGAGTGTGTGTGTGTGTGTGTGGGCTCGGCATGCCATTGTTTCGCCATCGCTGTTGTCCAATGACACCAGTGGGACTTGCCGCAGTGAGAACGGACAAACAAACACACACTCCCTCTCTCCTTCGTTACTCTTTCTCTCTGTTACACACACACACACACACACACACACACACACACTGGGGAAGCCACAGGAATGTTGTGTTGTATTGTTGGGGAGAGAGCACTCTCCGGTTCACGGCCTCTCCATGGAACGTTGGAACGTCCGAACTCTGGAGCGCCAAAAAGAAGTGGGGGAGGTGAAAGAGGGGAGGGTGGTTTTAAAAAAAAAAAAAAAAAAACCTCGAACATCAGAATGGCACCCAGTGGGATCGTGTGTGTGTGTGTGTGTGTGTGTGTGTGTGAAGGCTGGCATCTCTCTCTGTATATACTCCTCCTGCTTTTATCTATGTACTGATTGATTGATGATGTCTTTTTGTGCTGCAGGCAGGTGTTGGATCAGGACAACTACAGTCCAATCCCTGTTTCCACAGAGCAGGAGTACAGACAATACACATCCCAGTTTCCCCTGCAAGACCCTGAACTGGAAAAGGTACAGACAGAATAAAAGAACAATACTGAGGTACAGTTGGAATATAACCTCACACTGTTTTGCTGGTTCCTTCAGCTCCCCTTCCCCAAAAAGCTTCCCTTCTCTGAGTTTGTACCAAAGGTCTACTGCCAGCTGAAAGAGTTCATCTACGCCTGCCTGAAATACTCTGAAGACCTGCACCTCAGGTACCTGCTGTTTCAGAGGGGGGGGGGTAACCATGTGACTACATCACCTTTTGTTTACCTGCTGGGGTTCAAGCTCACGACCAATCAGGAAGCATCACTACAGAAATCCCTCACTGAGCATCCACCAACACCTCCTCTTCCTCCTCTATCTCCTTCACCACCACCTTCTCCTTCTTGACTTTTACATTGCTGGAGAGCAACGACTACCCCCCCCCCCCATAACCAACAAACACACACACAGACACACACACACAGACACACACACAGACAGGTGCAGCAGACTTTCTTTGGTCGATTGGTTTTTCACTCTGACCAGGGTCTCATTGGATTCGCAAAGGGACACACACACACACACACACACACACACACACACACACACACACACACACACTCCACAGCTCAGCAGCTTCTGTTCCATGTCCTGTACAGGTGGAACAGCAATCTTGTGTGTCTGTGTGTGTGTGTGTGTGTGTGTGTGTGTGTGTGTGTTGGTTATAGTTGATGGAAGAATTAAGTAAAACAATGCAGCTACTTTTCTACTGAGGAGACGAGCAATCAGGAAACAACTTCCGCTGTTCAGAAGGATTCCACAGGGCTGGGACCCAGACACACACACACACACACAAATACTGAAATGAAATAGGCACGTGTACGCAGGAAACTGGAGCTGAAATATATTATCTGTGGTTGTAAACTAAATTAAGTTTTCTTTTATTTATGCCAACATTCTCAGAGGATTGTGTGTATTTTTTTGGTGTGTGCGCCTGTGTAGACTTCTATTTATGAGCCAGAGGCTTCTAATTAAAGCAGCCTGTTTATTTGTTTACCTTAGTTTGTATTCACATGACAACAAATTTGTCCTACAGCAGGAGGTCCCAGCCTCCACACTGTCTGAGGTCTTCATAACATAATGGAATAAAAGTGGACCCTGTTAGGCGAGGACGCTTTTCCAACGATACAGTCTGGAATCGTCTGTCTGAACTTATCAGACTGTTCCAGACAGATGTTTTTAGAGCAAAGGTTTCCCGCTGACCAGACAGCAGCTAACCGCTCTTCTCAATCAGAGTAATGACTCCACTATTTGACCTGGCTTGATTTCTACGGTCGAGCCGCACACACTCCGCTATCCGGTTACCACCATGGCGGCACGCCTTCCTGACTGCCAGCTTTAAACGGTCGGAAGCAGACGGGACAGCGGAGTAGGGTTGTGGTCATTGATCCCCCCCCCGACCTCTGACCTCAACCCCTCCTTTGCTTTTTTTTAATTTTTGGCGGAAGGAGGCGTGCATGTTTGCAGCCATGATTCTCTTCATGTTTGTTGAATAGGTTTTACTTTTGAATCTCTGTGAGTGCATTTGTTGTTGTTAGCTAGCATCATAGCTGCTGGACATTTTGGTCGCCTCTCAAGTTGCTGGGAAAAAGTTAAACCGCAGCGATCAGTTTGAAAACTGCTGTTATGTAGGAAGTCGTGCTAAGGAGTCATTTAAGGGTGCACCTCTACACACACACACTCAGACCCCATTCACACTGGGGAAATCAATCCGACTAGAGCGGGATTCGGGCCGTATCTGGATATATCTGGATTGATCTCGATCCACCACGTCATTCTTCCCGGGGACTTCACCGGGGACAGTGTCCGGGTGGCGTTCAAAAGCCGCATGTAAACAACCGTCGAACTACGACAGCTTTGCCCCGAGTTTATTTTCCGCAGGGCTACGAAGGAATAAAGTGCTGTTTGAACCGAAAAAAAACGAAAGAATGAGCGACCCGGACAAAAAAACGCACAACGTACGTGCACATGTGGTCCTACCGCGGCCTGAACACTCTGTATTTTACGAGGCGCCACCTAGCGGTTTGGAGGACAACAAACAAGTCAGGTTAAGCGGGATTGAGCACGGACACGTGTGTGTGATAACCAGATTTGAAAATAGGTCTGAACGTATCCAGCTTCAAGGCTATCTGGATTCAATCCTGCTCTAGCTGGACCGACTTTCTCCAGTGTGAACGGGGCCAAACTGTCAGTTGACACAGATCGAGAGCAGAGTGCACATGTGGTGAAGTATTTGTTTACGTTGTCCTCTGTGTGTGTGTGTGTTTTATGGTTCATACCTGTGGCTTCCTGGCTACGTGCTGACTGCGTTTTTTGTGTGTGTTGTTGTGTCATTGTTGTTGGTGTATTTTTAGGACATACCTCTGCATGTATGCGTGCAGTAAACACACCAGCTATGAAGACATTTGGCTTCTCCCTGATGGCGTCGACCGCTGCACATTTACTGTGACTGATGGCAGCATAAATATAATGAAATTCAATCCCAACTCTGCGGTTTGTCTATATTTGTAGATGTGTGTGTGTGTGTGTGTTTGCAGAGTTCACTAGCATGCATTGACTTTTTGCCACTCTCCACACACTCACCATCATTTCTGTCCACTCGGCACTTCTGCCGCTCCAGGAATTTTCCCCCCCTGCTCCGAATTGTCGGAACGTTTTTAGGATTCCTTTGCTTTTTGGAAACAAAGTGAGTTTGGAATTCCAGCTCTCGCTGTCCCTCAGGCGACACCATGTACGTGTGTGTGTGTGTGTGTGTGTGTGTGTGTGTGTGTGTGTGTGCGCGCACACTTAGGGTGAATTCCAGGCACAGACAATTTACAGATTTTTGGTTGGAATGTGTTTGTTACCCGCAGTGCTCTGGATCCGAACACACAGATTCTTCATTATCTCACAGCAGGAGAACGCGGTCACTTCAGTTTCTGCCTGTGTGATGTGTGTTTGACCTCCTCTCACCACCGCATGCGGCGTCCTCTTCAGTCTTTTCTTCCTGGTCGTTCCACTTCTGTTTGTATTGTGCTGGTGTTTAAAAATGTGTTTCATCATAGAAAGTTATGATAGAAATGCAGAATCAGAAGAACAACGGTCCTTGAATGCACCAAATCTATGGTCTAATATCATCAAATGTCTTTACAGTTTATTCTGCATGCCTCGATCAGGTGTTCTACACAACAACGCAGCCATATTATCGCAGTCATATGACAAAAATTCAGCAGATCTGCAGACGTTCTACAGCTCAAAAGCTGGTGTGTCATAGTTGTAAAAATGCAATCTCTTCTGTAACAGTGAACAGTGAGCCCACACTGAATGAACGTGTATTTTTAACAAAAGCAGAAAGGATGTCAGGGTCTCAACTGCTGCCATCCAGCTTTTGTTTTAACAGACGTCGCAGTGCCTTGTTGGCTGCAGACAGGTGGTCATTCTATGAGGGTGGATGGTAGTAAAAGGTTTAGATATCGCCTTTAGGTTCGTTGTGGCTTAAATGTCCAGTTCGGGCTCCATACCTTTTAAAGCAACAGTCTTATCAGGGGATTTAAGATGGTGTCGGAGTTTTAATGAGCCTGACAGCTCATAACATGGTAATGTACTTATTGGAGCTGGCCGACATTCAGACTTTCCAAATGGAGAGATTCAGACCGAGAAATTCACTTAAACTGTTTGTGCTGGCGTTCAGATGCAGCAGCTCTCTGCAAGACATGGAAGAAATCCCCTGTGCACCAGCTCATTCTCTATATATATATATATCATATATTATATATTTATATTCATGTGTGTGTGTTTGTGTGTCCTCAGTTCCACAGAGGTTGATGATATGATCCGAAAGTCGACAAATCTGTTGCTGACCAGAACCCTCAGCCACTGTCTGCAGTACGGCATTAAGAAGAAGAATGTTGGCCTGGCAGAGGTAGAGAGTGTGTGTGTGTGTGTGTGTGAGCTCATAATAATCCCTCTCAGCGGGAATGGGTGAATATTGTCTGCACATCTCCAGTGTGCCTGCGTCGCTGCTCACAATGGTCCTTCTCAACGTTTCCACCTCATGTAGCTTCACAGACACATTTCCTCTCTCCAACCTGTTGTTGTTGTTGTTGTTGTTGTCGTCGTCATAGCAGCGATATCAGGAGATGCTTTTTATATTTTCCACCTCTCACGCTGTTGGTTTCTATGCTCACTGATCATCATAGAGACCAAACATCATTCACTCCTGAGAACAGGATATAATGATAAGACTACTGCATCCCCTTTCCCTCAGTCTCATATATTTGTTTATAGATTTATTATGTAAATTATACAACATATAATATATTTTAACAGTCAAAATGAACAATGTGGTTGTCAGCCACTTACACTCCACAGATCTGCTGACTTTTATGTTATATATTAGCTGATACTGTTAGCTGTTTGCTAATGCAGGCTAGCCGCTTTAGCATGTAGATTTCTTTAAATTCTAATCTGAGTCTTTAATGAGTAACCATAAGCATTTAGATAACAGCAGAACAGGCTGCACAATGATGAATCGCCCAAATTCACTCTCGTCCGTTTGGATAGAAAAATGCCACATGTAGGAAATAAATAAATAATTATGGACACAGATATAGTAAAAAATGTCCGTCCTGCTTTATGTTTGCACAGTTGGTGCAGGTGATCATCAACACCACCCACCTGGAGCAGAGCTGCCACTTCCTTGAAGAGTTTATATCAAACATCACCAACGTTCCTCCAGACACCGCAAACGCGACCAAGCTGTACGGGACGTCGACGTTTAAGGTTAAACCAAACCTCCATTCACCTCTCTCTGTCTGTTTGTTATACTTGGCTGTTTTCTTTACTTTCTCTTTTCTTGGTTACATGTCTGGTCTCCGTCCGCTGGCAGGATGCTCGCCATGCAGCCGAGGCAGAGATCTACACCAACCTCAACACAAAGATCGACCAGTTCCTGCAGCTGGCAGATTACAACTGGATGACTGCGGTGCAAGGAAGCGGGGCTCTGACCACCAGCGACTACCTGATAGACCTGATCGCTTTCCTGAAGAGCACCTTCAGTGTCTTCACCAACCTGCCTGTGAGTAGAGACACACCCACACACACATGGGACACCTCTGGGATTACTAAAGTATCTAAAAATAAAAATGTCTGACTCCGTGTAGCCATGATCGTGCTCTTTCCATAGAGGTGCAGGACTTTATACTGCAGCAAACAATAAGCCAACACTGCCTGAACATGTGACAGGAGGGAGAAAGGCCCCGAAGCAGAGTCCAGCGGATAAAAACACATTTGTGTTGGTATTTGTGTAATCAGTCTGTGTGTGCATCTCGGTGCCCCCCGTTACAACACCTCGACATGCTGGGTGTGTGGATGTGTGTTATAAAAGCTCGCTCACCAGTCCGCCTGCATGTTGGCACGGCACCTCGCAGGGCAGCACAATCTGCTTCTTTACTTCGTTAGAGTATCAGCTGGTTACGGGTTAGATCGTTAACATGGGGCCCGCTAAGCTCATTAAAGGGTGAGCTGGTCAGGTCAGCAGCACCGGATTATACTCGGGATCAGGCTGTTGACGCCGCAGTGACATTACACCCTTTGACAGGATGTGACAGTATTCGCAGCCACTGGCACAACGTCGTATTGATGATCTGAGAAGTGTTCTCAGTCATTTCCTGCTTTAGACGTGGCTGAATGGAAAGCTGCGCTAATACCTCAGAGACCTGTGCTTTTACCCTCCTCCCACGTGTTCATAGTCTCTGCGATATAAAGTCCTCTATGGAAACAACACCATCATGGCTTTCTTTGATTATCGGTTTTATTAAAATATGTATAAACTGGAATCTGTATGTGGTGCTGGTGCTGTGAATAGTAAAATAAATGCTATAGATATTTAACTTTTTCCATGTTTACAGCCTTTACAGACCAGTTTTCTGACTGCTGAAAGGCTGCATCATCCAAATACTTGCTAAATTTGTGTGACAGCCTGTCACATGTACGTCAATCATGGTTTGCCTTGAGGAGTGCATGCTTTTTCCTGTTGAAGCTTAGATTTTATGGACTCTCTCCACTCTGTTTTGATGGTTTTTATGCTCACGGACACACACACACACACTGAGGTTTGCTCT